>NW_026631609.1:0-1199 GCF_030028575.1 Malurus melanocephalus
TGAAGCTCTCTGTGCAGCTGCGTGGTGTTATAAGGTGTGTCCTCTCGGGAAGCGTTTGGGGCTTTTTGTGATTTTTATGGTGTGGCCCTTCCCGAGAAGCTTAAGGCCCCGACCTGCAGCTCRCTGGCTTGGTGCCGTAAAGTGTGTCCTCCTGAGGAGTGCGTTTGGGGGTGCCTGGTTGTCTTAAGGTGTGACCCTCCTCAGGAAGGTGTGTCACCCCTTCTTTAGTAACCTTTTTTGTGCTTTTGGGGGGCGCTTCGTTCGGGCGTTTAGTGTCTTAAGGTGTGACCCTCCCCGAAAGTTTTCTGCCCGAGAAAACGCATTTCATAATGAATATTAGTGTTGTGACTGGGGAGCAGGGCGGAGACCCGTCTGCTCCCTTAATGGATTTTTTGGAGGGCTTTAGAGCCAGACCTTGCATGGCAGGATTAGAGTGGGCAAGGGACCACTGACATAGTGCACAAAGCATTATAGACCGGGTCTCAATTTTGCGGATAAAAGCGAAGTCAAAGCCTGGGAGGGGAAAAGTGGCTGTGTGCACTGTCCTGGGGGCAGCTCTGGCAGCTGCTATACAGGAGAGGGCTGCTCGGCACTGCAAGGAGACGGTAGCGATGGAGTCTTTAAAGGGGCTGGTGCAGACCCTGCAGATCCGTATCGCAGACCTGCAGGGGCAACTAGAAGATGAAAAAGCACGTAGTGAAAGCTTGCAGCAAGTTTTAGAGGATGTGCTATCGCGAGACTCTAGCACGCCAGTCCCTGCCACAGCCACGGTAGTCCCTGCCACAGCCACGCCGGTCCCAGCAGCCACGCCGGTCCCTGCCACAGCCACGCCGGTCCCTGCCACAGCTTCACTGGTCCCAGCAGCCACGCCGGTCCCAGCCACAGCCACACCGGTCCCAGCAGTCATGCCGGTCCCTGTCCCGACTGTGCCCGTCCGGGCAGCCGCACCGGTCCCTGCCCCGGTGCTTGCTGATGTCACGGCTAGTGCCGTCGCTCCCTCAGAACTCAGAAGAGAGCCTGCAGCAACACTGAGCCGAGCTGACACTGCAGTCTGTGTTCGCCCCTTAATAAAGACAGAATATACATACGAGGATGGCCAGGATGAGGCCCCCCTTGTAACAACTAAAGAAGTGCCTTTTACACCTATGGAACTGGCTAAATTGAAAAGGGAATTTGGCCGCCGCCCTGGTGAATCAGAA
>NW_026631610.1:0-1177 GCF_030028575.1 Malurus melanocephalus
GGGGCTTAGAGAGGGTGGGGGTTTGAGGACAGAGGTTGAAAAAGGCGGGGCTTAATGGAAAGGGGCGGGGCTTAGAGGGGAAAGGGGCGGGGCTTAGAGGGACAGGGTTTAATGGTGAAAGGGGCGGGGCTTTGAGAGGGAAGGGCTTAATGGGAAAAGGGGTGGGGCTTAGAGAGGGAAAGGGGTGGGTCTTAGAGGGAAAAGGGCGGGGCTTAGAGAAGGTGGGGCTTTAAAACAAGGGGGCGGGGCTTAGAGAGGGAGGAGCTTAATGGAAAAGGGGTGGGGTTTAATAGAAAAAGGGGAGGGGCTTAGAGGGGCAGGGTTTAATGGTGAAAGGGGCGGGGCTTTGAGAGGAAGAGGTTTAATGGGAAAGGGGCGGGGCTTAGAGAGGGAAAGGGGTGGGGCTTAAAGGGGAAAAGGGCGGGGCTTAGAGAAGGTGGGGCTCTATAACAAAGGGGAGGGGCTTAGAGAGGGCAGGACTTAATTGAGGGGCGGGGCTTAATAGGAAAAGGGGTGGTGCTTAATGGGGAAAGGGGTGGGGCTTAGACAAAATGGGATTAAATGGGGAAGGGGCAGGGCTTAGAGAGGGTGGGGCTTAATGGAAAGAGAGGTGGGGCTTAATGGGAAAGGGGCGTGGTTTCAGAGAAAAGGGGCGTGGTTTGAGACAAAGGGGCGTGGTTTCACATAAAGGGGGCGTGGTTTGGGGAATTTTAGAAGAATTCGGGGGAAATTTGGGGTTTGACACAAAGGGGGCGTGGCTTAAAATGGAAGGGGCGTGGCTTCAGACCAAGTGGGCGTGGTCTTCTCCAAAAGGGGGCGTGGTTTTAGATAAAGGGGCGTGATTTCAGATAAAGGGGCGTGGTTTGAGGCCAAAAAGGGGCGTGGTTTGGGGAATTTTACAGGATATTTAGAGGAATTTGGGTTTTTTCCCAAAGTGGGCGTGGTTTCAGACCAAGTGGGCGTGGTTTCTGAAAAAGGGGCGTGTCCCACCTGGAAGAGGCAGCGCAGGGTCTCCTCCTGCAGCCGGGGGCGTGTCCGGACGGCCCCGAGGAGGGCGATGACAACCCCGGGGTGACCCCGGGCCAGCGGCTCCCCGAGGGCGGGGCCAAGCTCTGACAGCACCGCCCCCACCTGGGAATGGGCGGGGCTTCAGCGGGACACGCCCACCAGGCGAAAT
>NW_026631611.1:0-1141 GCF_030028575.1 Malurus melanocephalus
GGCTTAAATTGGAGTGGGTGTGGTTTAAATTAGAGTGGGCGGGGCTTAAACGGGGTGGGCGGGGCTTAAATCTGGGAGGGTGGGGCTTAAATTTGAGTGGGTGTGGTTTAAATTGGAGTGGGTGGGGCTTAAATTGAAGTGGGAGGGGCTTAAATCATGGTGGGTGTGGTTTAAATTGGAGTGGGTGGGGCTTAAATTGAGTTGGGTGGGGTTTTAATGGGGTGGGTGGGGTTTAAATCGGAGAGGGCGGGGCTTAAATCAGAGAGGGTGTGGTTTAAATTGGAGTGGGTGGGGCTTAAAATGAGGGGGAGGGGCTTAAATCGGGATGGGTGTGGTTTAAATTGGAGTGGGCGGGGTTTTAATTGGGTGGGCGTGGCTTGAATCAGAGGGGGCGTGGCTTAAATCGGGTGGGCGGGGCTTAAATTTGAGTGGGAGGGACCTAAATTGTGGTGGGCGTGGTTTAAATGGGAGTGGGCGGGGATTAAATTGGAGAGGGTGGGGATGAAAATGGAATGGGCGGGGCTTAATCGGGGTGGGTGTGGCTTAAAAATAGAGTGGGTGGGGCTTAAATTGAAGTGGGCGTGGCTTAATTAAAAATGACCAGGCGTTAAAGTTGTGTGGGCGTGGCTTTAAAAAAGAGTGGGTGGGGCTTAAATGGGAGTGGGTGGGGCTTAAAATAGTGGGCGTGGCTTAACGTGGGTGTGGTTCAGCTCATGATGGGAGGAGCTAAAACCCGAGTGGGCGTGGCTTAAAGGGAATGGGCGTGGCTAAAATGGACTGGGCGTGGCTTAAATGTGAATGGGCGTGGTTTAACTCAAAGTAGGCGTGGCCTAAACCCCCCAAACCAAGGGAAAATCCTGGAAATTGGGGGCGGGGCCGGGATTTTTTTGGTGTGGGCGTGGCCTGGACTTGTGGGCGTGGCTTAAATTAAAATAGGCGTGGCTTAAAATTGGGTGGGCGTGGCTTAAATAGGCGTAGGCGTGGTTAAAACTCTATAAACCATGGGCAAATCACTGAAATTGGGGGCGGGGCCGGGATTTTGGTGAAGGGGCGTGGCCTGGACCTTGTGGGCGTGGCTATTGGCAAAAGGGCGTGGCCAAAAGGAAGACTGGGCGTGGCTTAAGTTGAAATGGGCGTGGTT
>NW_026631612.1:0-1186 GCF_030028575.1 Malurus melanocephalus
TTTTTCCCAACTTTTAGAAAAAATTCCCATTTTTACCTCAACATTTCTCAAAATTTTACCCAAAATTACCAATTTTTTACCCAAAATTTCCCATTTTTTTCCCAAAATTCCCATTTTTCACCCCAAATCCCTTTCCCCTCCTAAAATTCACATTTTTTTCTCAAAAATCCCACTTTTTCACTCTAAAATTCCCATTTTTTCACCAAATTTCTCCATTTTTTCCCCCAATTTGCCCAAAATCCCGTTTTTTCACCCCAAATCCATTTTCCACTCTAAATCCCCAACTTTTCCCCTATAAATTCCCATTTTTCCCCCAAAAATCCACATTTTTTAACGTAAAATCCACATTTTTTGCCCGAAATTTTTCATTTTTTCAAATTTCTCCATTTTTTTCCCCAAATCCTTTTTTTTGCCCAAAATCCCCATTTTTCACCCCAAATCCATTTTCCACCATAAAACCCTCTAAAATCCCCATTTTTTGCTCTAAAAACCCCAAATTTTCACCTAAAATCTCCATTATTTCACATAAAAACCTCCAATTTTTGCCTAAAAACTTCATTTTTTTCCCCAATCCCATTTTTTCCCCAAATCCCCTTTTTTTCACCCCAAATCCATTTTCCCCTTTAAAACCCAAATTTTTCTCTCTCCAAACCCCATTTTTCCCCATAAAATCCTCATTTTTCACTCTAAAAACCCCAAATTTTCACCTAAAAACATCATTTTTTTTTCCCAATTTGCTCAAAATCTCATTTTTTCAACCCAAATCCATTTTCCTCTGTAAAACCCCAACTTTTCCTTATAAAATGCCAATTTTTTGCTCAAAAAAAACACATTTTTGGCTCTAAAATCCCCATTTTTTCACCTAAAATCCTCATTTTTTCACCAAATTTCTCCATTTTTTTTTTCCCAAATCCCATTTTTTTTCCCAAAATCCCATTTTTTCACCCCAAATCCCTTTTTCCCCATAAAATCCCCATTTTTCCCCCTAAAATTCCCATTTTTCCCCATAAAATCCCCATTTTTTGCCACAAAATCTTCATTTTTTCACCAAATTTCTCCATTTTTTTTTCCCAAATCCCATTTTTTTTCCCAAAATCCCCATTTTTCAGGCCAAACCTCGAGCACGAGCCATGTGGAGGCGGTGACGAGCAGAGGGAGGAGATGGAGGGGGTCGGGAGAGGCCAAA
>NW_026631613.1:0-1117 GCF_030028575.1 Malurus melanocephalus
GGGATTTTGGGGGGAAGAAATGGGATTTTGGGGGGAGAAATTTGGGATTTTGGGGGGAGAAATTTGGGATCAGAGGAATTTCGGGAATTTTGGGGAAAAAATGGGATTTAGGGGAAAAAAAATTGGGATTTTTTTGGGAGAAATTTAGTTTTTTTAGGGAAAAAAATGGGATTTTTAGGGAATAAAATTGGGACTTTTAGGGAAAAAAGGGATTTTTTGGGGAAAAATTTGGGATTTTTGGGAATTTTGGTGTTTTGGGGAAAAAAATGGGAATTCTGGGGAAAAAAATGGGAATTCTGGGGAAAAAAATGGATTTTTGGGGGAAAAGAATTGGGTTTTTGGGAATTTTCCCCATGAAAAGGTTGGAATTCCTCAGGAAAAAATCCGGGATCGGAGGCATTTCAGGATTTGGGGTTTTTTGGGAAAAAAATTGGGATTTTTGGGAAAAAAATTGGGGTTATTGGGCGAGAAAATGGGGGTTTTTTGGAAAAAAATTTGTGGGTTTTCGGAAAAAATTGGGATTTTGAGGAAAAGAATTTGTGATTTTGAGGGAAAAATTTTGGGATTTTGAGGGAAAAATATTGGGATTTTTGAGAATTTTTCCCATGAAAAAATTTGGAAAAGATTTGGGATTTTGAGAAAAAAATTAAGGGATTTTGGGGGAAAAAAATTAGGTTATTGGGGAAAAATAATTGGGATTTTGAGAGAAAAAGTTGGGATTTTTTTGAATTTCGTGATGGAAGAGGTTGGAATTCCCCAGGAAAGAAAACTGGGATCAGAAGAATTTTGGGATTTGGGCATTTTAGGGAAAAAAAAATGGGGTTTTGAGAAAAAAAATAGTGATTTTTGGGAAAAAAAAATTGGATTTTTGGTAATAAAATTGGGGTTTTCAGGGAAAAAAATTGGGATTTTTGGGGGGAAAATTGGGGATTTTTGGGAACTTTCCCCATGGAAAAGGTTGGGAAAAAAATGGGATCGAAGGAATTTTGGGATTTGGGGTTTTTGGGTATAAAAGTTGGGATTTTGGGGAAAAAAATGGCATTTTGGGGGAAAAAAAATTGGGATTTTGGGGGGAATTTTCTCCACAGAAAAGGTTGAAATTCCGGAAAAACATCCG
>NW_026631614.1:0-1122 GCF_030028575.1 Malurus melanocephalus
CCCCAAAATTGAACCCAAAATCACCCAAAAATCCCCAAATCACCACAAAATTCCCAAATTTACCCCAAAACCCTGAAATTCACCCAAAAATCACCCCAAAATCTCAAAAATTCACCCCCAAACCCCCAAAATTCACCCAAAAAATACACAAATTCACCCCAAAATCCTGAAATTCACTTCAAAAACGTAAGTCACCCCAAAAATGCCCAAAAATCCTGAAATTCATCACAAAACTCCAAAATTCACTCCAGAATCACCCAAGAAACCCCAAAATCCTGAAATTCACCCCAAAAGTCCTGAAATTCACCCAAAAAATACCAAAATTTACCCCAAAATCACCCCAAAAAACCCAAAAAAACCCAAATTCATCCCAAAGTCACCTCAAAATCCTGAAATTTACCCGGAAATCCCTGAAATTCACCCCAAAGTCACCAAAATTCAACCCAGAATCACCAAAATTCAGCCCAAAAACCCCAAAATTCCCCCAAAAATCATTGCAAAACTCTGAAATTCGTACAAAAACAACAAAATTCACCCCAAAAATAGCAAAATTCACCCCAAAGCCCCCCAAAATAATTAAATTTATCCCAAAAACACCAACATTCACCTCAAAATCATCCAAATATCCTGAAACTCATCCCAAAACCAGCGAAATTCACCCCAAAACACAAAAAAATCCTGAAATACCTACAAAACCACCAAAATTTACCCCAAAATCACCCAAAAAATCCCAAACTCATCTCGAAATCCCTGAATTTCATCCCAAAATCACCAAAATTCATCCCAAAACCACCAAAATATTGTGAAATTCATCACAAAAAACCCAAAATTCACCCCAAGAACACCCAAAAATCTGAAATTCATCCCAAAAACCCTAAAATCACCCCAAAATTACCAAAATTCACCTAAAACCCCCAAATTCGCCACAAAAACACCCAAAAGTCCTGAAATTCATCCCAGGAAACCCAAAATCACCAAAATTCATCCCCAAAACCCCAAAAATCCCTGAAATTGCCCCCAAAAACCCAAAATTCACCCCAAAACCTCTGAAATCACAAAAAATAGTCAACTTCACCTCAAAACCCCCAAAATTTACCCCAAAGTCACCCAAAAATCCCAAAT
>NW_026631615.1:0-1175 GCF_030028575.1 Malurus melanocephalus
TTAGCTTGAGAATTTGTCTCCTAGTTATGTTCTCAGTGTTTTACAATTCCTCAATACATCTATCAGGTTTGACAGCTTGCTTATTCTTCTCAGRGAAGAGGAGGAAGCCTGCTTATTTGCTTCAAATCTTGTGCTGATCAATACTCTTCAGTATCTATTTTTTTGGTTTCTTGTGGGATCCTGGGGGCTTCTTCCTTGGCAACTCCATATGCCATCAAGGGAAGCTCCTGAAGATTCAGTGGGGCTGTTTATTATCAGACAAAATAAAGCAATGCATATTTAAGTGTCAAGGGAGAAGAGCTTTGTGAGGTAAGAGGTGACTTGYCCATCTCCTGGGATATTAGATCAAGGACAAGAAGGCATATATCTGAGCTCTGTTCACAGCTTAATTGGGAAAGGTGGAAAAGCCTTGGCTGCAGAGTCTGTCCAGAGAGGAATCATTTGACTATGCATCACCATGAGGARGAAATTGCAGGATCTTCCTATTTCTGCAAACCTACTAACCTTTTTCTATTTCTGTATGACTGGAAAGCTGAACCACAAGCACAGTCGCAGACATATATTGCAGGTAAGAAAGACTCTCATGATTGACAGGACCCTGCCTTTTGTGTCAAGCTGTAATTGGAAAAGCAGAGCCCGTGGGCACCACCAGAGGTGAGATTGGATTGGAAGGTTTGTGGGCAGGYGGCCCCACGGAGCAAACAGCYRATYRGTGTTTAGCCCGGGAAAACTGAAGTRTAAAGGAACACAGCTTTTGAAAATAAACAGAGGARGAGGATTTCTTTGAACCAGCAAGAAGTCTGTGTTCTCTGTTCCCAMCATTGTCACRARTGGCTGTTCCATATTGRGAAATAACAGGCAGGAAAGCAAAAGGATACACACAGCCACACACATACCACATTTCCTCCCAATRCAACTATTCCAAAAGCAAACCCCTGTCACACAAACCAAAGACAGACACACTTCATACTACATATTGGGAAGGATGGAAGGCTTTTGCTGCTACCAGACCAGAAAGGTGAGCTGAGGAATTAAGCTGATATTAATTCAGCTTCAATGGTGAAATCACGACCTGGGTCTTGTCACTCTGGGCTTAATGGTTGGTGTGGGACACCACTGTTACAGGCAGTCCCATCAGCTCAATGGTGATGCCTATTTGCATGGTATTATGGACC
>NW_026631616.1:0-1238 GCF_030028575.1 Malurus melanocephalus
GATTTTGGGATAATTTGTGGGATTTTGAGTTGATGTTATGGGATTTTAAAGGATTTTGGGCGTATTTTTTGGGTTATTTTGGGGTATTTTGGGGTGTTCAGGCAGTTCCTGCAGGACCTGGTTCTCTTGGGGGTATTTTTGGCTTGTTTTTGGCTTATTTTGGGTTATTTTGGGTTATTTTGGAGTATTTCAGGCAGTTCCTGCGTGCCCTGGTGCAGTTTTGGGTTATTTTGGGGTTATTTTGGGGTATTTTGGGGTATTTCAGGCAGTTCCTGCGGGCTCTGGTGCAGTTTTGGGTTATTTTGGGGTATTTTTGGGGTTTTCAGGCAGTTCCTGCGCGCTCTGGTGCTCTCGGGGGTGTTTTGGGGGTATTTTGGGGTATTTTTGGGTTATTTTGGGTTATTTTTGGTTATTTTGGGTTATTTTGGGGTGTTTCAGGCAGTTCCTGCACGCTCTGGTGCTCTCGGGGGTGTTTTGGGGGTATTTTGGGTTATTTTGGGTTATTTTGGGGTTATTTTGGGTTATTTTGGGGTATTTTGGGGGTTTTCAGGCAGTTCCTGCGCGCTCTGGTGCTCTCGGGGGAGTCTCAGGAGCGCGAGCGCGTTCTCAGCCATTTCTCGCGGCGCTTCCACCACTGCAACCCCACAGCGTTCCCTTCTGCTGGTGAGACCCCAAAACTGACCCCAAACCCCCAAACTGACCCCAAACGCACCCCAAACACACCCCAGAACCCCCAAACCCAACCCCACAGTGTACCCCTCATCTGATGAGACCCCAAAACTGACCCTAAACCCACCCTAAACGACCAAACCGAACCCCAAACCCCAAATCCAACCCCACAATGTTCCCTTCTTCTGGTGGGATCTCAAAACTGACCCTAAACCCACCCCAAACCCTCAAATCCTAAATCCCAAACCTCAAAGTCTCCCCAAAAACCCCAAATCCTCCCCAAATCTCCCCCAAACCCTTTATTTCCCCCCCAGCCCCACCCCCACTGGCTCCTTTTGGGATTTGGGGAGGATCTCATTTGGGAGATTTTGGGGTCCCCTGAAGGGTTTTGGGATCCCTGGGGTCAATTTTGGGGTTTCTGGGGGGATTTGGGGGTCCCCTGGGAGGTTTTGGGATCCCTGGGGGAATTTTAGGATCTTTGGGGGATATTTTGGGATCCCTCAAATCCTGATCCTAATCCAATCCCAGACTCGGTTCACACCCTCACCTGCGCTCTGATGCTGCTGAAC
>NW_026631617.1:0-1145 GCF_030028575.1 Malurus melanocephalus
TGGTTAATGGCTTTACTTACATGCAGAGTATGATTACATCTGAAAAGTACAATTATTTGTGTGATGTTACCACCTACATGTCCTCCTGCTATTTTACAGATCCTCTCCAGATAGTCCCACTAAATATTAAATATCTTTGTTCATGTGCCAAGCACCTGGTTTTGAGTTTCCTTTGAATATAGATTTCCAAAGGAAGATTCTTTCTACTAAAGCACCGCAATAGACTACATTTTAAAGACCTTGAAGTATTTGCAAAAAAAAAAACCTGTGCCAACAAATATTGCCATTTTGACATTCCAAATCAAAAATCACAGTGGGCATCTGGTGGGCTGTGTGCCCATCCTACTGAAAACTTTTAAGGATCTGGTGAGTTGCACTGGTGCTTAAACAGAAAGCAAAAATTGGATTTGGGTTATTTACACAAAACTATTTTGAAATMTATCTTTACTATGCCCAAAAGCACACTACAAACTTCACAGACACAAACAGATGTCTCTGCCTCTGAGAGCTTGGTATGTAACTAAACATCTTGGTTCATGTAATCCCAAGAATTTGCATGAGGTAAATTCTTTATTTATTTTTTAATATTTATTATTGTAATTTTAGTTTATATAATATACTATACTATAATATAGTAATTATATATATATTTATTAAAAATTATTTATTTACTCAGGTGCTTGGCACATGAACGAAGGTATTTAATATTTAGTGGGACTATCTGGAGGGTATCTGTAAAACAGCAGGAGAACAGGACACTTAGGTGGTAGCATCATATAAATAATTGTACTTTTTAGATGGAATCATGCCCTGCATGTAAGCAAAGTCATTAACCATCAAAACTTTTTTTGGAGAAGGCAATCTTAGTCGAAATTTCATTGACTGGTGACAAGTGGAAGGACTATTTTTACTGTAATACAGTGATGCAACAATTTGGCCTATCTGCATTTCTGAATTGAGTTGCATCCAATTCTTGGCAATTTTTTCCAGATTTCAGCTACTGAAATAAAACTCACTTCCTCCAGGTTGTATACAAAGCAGAGCTTATGGAGGAATTTAAATTAGGAAAAGATTATTTGCTGTTGAATTGGCAGATATTCTCCATATAAGGAGCAATGTGGAGTGTTTGAGAAAAAAAAAAAAAA
>NW_026631618.1:0-1173 GCF_030028575.1 Malurus melanocephalus
CCCGGGTTTAGTCCTGGGTTTAGGGTAAGTTTAGTCTCGGATTTAGGGTGGGTTTAGTCCCAGTTTTAGGGCTGGATTAGTCCCGGGTTTTTTCCCGAGTTAAGGGCGGGTTCAATCCCTGCTTTAGTCCCGGGTTTAGGCTGGGTTTAGTCCCGGGTTTAGGGTGGGCTTTTATCGGGTTTAGGGCGGATTTAGTCCTGGGTTTAGTCCCAAGTTTAGGGCAGGTTTAGTCCAGGGTTTAGGGTGGGCTTAGTCCCCGGTTTAGGGTAAGTTTAGGGTGGGTCAATCCCGGGTTTAGGTTGGGTTTTGTCCCGGGTTTAGGGCGTGTTTAGGGCGAGCTTAGTCTCGGGTTTAGGGCGGGTTAAGTCCCGGGTTTAGTCCTGGGTTTATGGTAAGTTTAGTCTCGGATTTAGGGTGGGTTTAGTCCCAGTTTTTGGGCTGGATTAGTCCCGGGTTTTTTCCCGAGTTAAGGGCGGGTTCAATCCCTGCTTTAGTCCCGGGTTTAGGCTGGGTTTAGTCCTGGGTTTAGTCCCGGGTTTAGGGTGGGTTTAGTCCCGGGTTTAGGGTGGATTTAGGGCGGGTTTAGGGTGCGTTTAGTCCTGATTTCAGGGCTGGTTTAGTCCCGGGTTAAGGGCGGGTTTAGGGCAGGTTTAGTCCCGAGTTTAGCCCCGGGTTTAGTCGCGTGTTTAGGGCGGGTTTAATTCCTGGTTTAGGGCAAGTTAATCCCAGGTTTACAGGGGGTTTAAGGTGGGTTTTGTCCCGGGTTTAGGGCGCGTTTAGTCCTTGGATTAGGATGGTTTTAGTCCCAGGTTTATGGCGGGTTTAGTCCCGGGTTTAGTGCAGGTTTAGGGCGGGATTAGTCCCGAGTTTAGGTCGGGTTTAGTCCCGGGTTCAGTCCCGGGTTTAGGGTGGGTTTAGTCTCGGGTTTAGGGTGGGTTTAGGACAGGTTAATCCCAGGTTAAGGGCAGGTTTAGGGCAGGTTTAGTCCCGGGTTTAGGGCGGGTTTTTGGAAAGTTTAGTCCCGGGTTTGGTCCCAGGTTTAGGGCAGGTTAAGTCGTGAGTTTAGTCCCGGTTTAGTCCCATTTTTCGTCCCGGGTTTAGGGCGTGTTTAGTCCCATTTTTATGCCAGGTTTAGTCTCGGGTTTAGTCCCAGGTTTAGGGCTGGTTTAGGTC
>NW_026631619.1:0-1188 GCF_030028575.1 Malurus melanocephalus
CTAAATCCCAAATCTGGGGCTGTTTCCTGTGTCCAGCCGGGAAGCTGCTCCATTAAAACCCCTAAATCCCAAATCTGGGGCTGTTTCCTGTATCCAGCCAGGAAGCTGCTCCATTGAAACCCCTAAATCCCAAATCTGGTGCTTTTTCCTGTGTCCAGCCGGGAAGCTGCTCCATTGAAACCCGTAAAACCCAAATCTGGGGCTTTCTCCTGTGTCCAGCCAGGAAGCTGCTCAATTGAAACCCCTAAATCCCAAATCTGGGGCTTTTTCCTGTGTCCAGCCAGGAAGCTGCTCAATTGAAACCCCTAAATCCCAAATCTGGGGCTGTTTCCTGTATCCAGCCGGGAACCTGCTCCATTGAAACCCCTAAATCCCTGATCTGGGGCTGTTTCCTGTGTCCAGCCAGGAAGCTGCTCCATTGAAACCCCTAAATCCCAAATCTGGGGCTTTTTCCTGTGTCCAGCCAGGAAGCTGCTCCATTGAAACCCTGTTCTGGCAGGTTTACAGCCAATGATGTCCAACCAGCAGCAAACATACCAAGGTGTGATGGGGGTACAACAGGCACAGCCCCCCGGGCTCCTCAACAGCCAGAGGAACAATATGGGGGGCCAGATGCAGAGCGTGATGGGGGTGCAGCAGGCCCAGCCCCCCGGGCTCCTCAGCAGCCAGAGGAGTGGGATGGGCAACCAGATGCAAGGTCTGATGGTCCAGTACACGCCGCTGCCTTCGTACCAGGTGGGCATCTGTGGGGTGCTGGGAGGGGGCCCCGTTCCTGTGGGATGGAGCCAAAGGTGGGGATTTACTCACAGGACACACTGTGGGACACATCTGGAGTGGGAGGATTGGGAGAATCTCTGGGAGGGGCTGTCTGTGCCTGGGGGAGGTTGCTCTGGGTTGTAAGAAAAAAAAATTCAGGAATCTCTTCACCTTGGGCCAGTTCCTCCTGCTCTGTTATCTATTACCTGCTGCTTTCCTCCCTGCCCAGGTTCCCATGGCCAGTGAGTCCCAGAACGTGGTCCAGCAGCCCTTCCAGCAGCCAGTGCTTGTGCCAGCCAGCCAGTCTGTGCAGGGGGGGCTCCAGGCTGGAGGGGTCCCCATCTACTACAGTGTCATCCCCACTGCCCAGCAGAACGGCACCAGGTAAAGCTCCGGCTCCTCTGGGGGTGAAGAGGGTGCTGTGCCCATGAT
>NW_026631620.1:0-1237 GCF_030028575.1 Malurus melanocephalus
AGAACCAACCCCAGCAACCCAGGGAGTGACTGGGGCTGCTCTTTGGGGTGCTCCTTTCTCCCAGAGAACCAACCCAGGGAGTGACTGGGGCTGCTTTTTGGGGTGCTCCCTTCTCCCAGAAAACCAACCCAGGGAGTGACTGGGGCTGCTTTTTGGGGTGCTCCCTTCTCCCAGAAAACCAACCCCAACAACCCAGAGAGTGACTGGGGCTGCTCTTTGGGGTGCTCCCTTCTCCCAGAGAACCAACCCAGGGAGTGACTGGGGCTGCTTTTTGGGTGCTCCTTTCTCCCAGAAAACCAACCCAGCAACCCAGGGAGTGACTGGGGCTGCTTTTTGGGGTGCTCCTTTCTCCCAGAGAACCAACCCAGAGAGTGACTGGGGCTGCTTTTTGGGGTGCTCCTTTCTCCCAGAAAACCAACCCAGGGAGTGACTGGGGCTGCTCTTTTGGGGTGCTCCTTTCTCCAGAGAACCAACCCAGGGAGTGACTGGGGCTGCTTTTTGGGGTGCTCCCTTCTCCCAGAAAACCAACCCAGGGAGTGACTGGGGCTGCTCTTTAGGGTGCTCCTTTCTCCAGAGAACCAACCCAGAGAGTGACTGGGGCTGCTCTTTGGGGTGCTCCTTTCTCCAGAGAACCAACTCCAGCAACCCAGGGAGTGACTGGGGCTGCTTTTTGGGGTGCTCCTTTCTCCCAGAAAACCAACCCAGAGAGTGACTGGGGCTGCTTTTTGGGGTGCTCCTTTCTCCCAGAAAACCAACCCAGGGAGTGACTGGGGCTGCTCTTTGGGGTGCTCCTTTCTCCCAGAAAACCAACCCAGGGAGTGACTGGGGCTGCTTTTTGGGGTGCTCCCTTCTCCCAGAAAACCAACCCAGAGAGTGACTGGGGCTGCTCTTTGGGGTGCTCCTTTCTCCCAGAAAACCAACCCCAGCAACCCAGGGAGTGACTGGGGCTGCTTTTTGGGGTGCTCCTTCTCCCAGAAAACCAACCCCAGCAACCCAGAGAGTGACTGGGGCTGCTTTTTGGGGTGCTCCTTTCTCCCAGAAAACCAACCCCAGCAACCCAGGGAGTGACTGGGGCTGCTCTTTGGGGTGCTCCCTTCTCCCAGAGAACCAACCCAGAGAGTGACTGGGGCTGCTCTTTGGGGTGCTCCTTTCTCCAGAGAACCAACCCAGGGAGTGACTGGGGCTGCTTTTTGGGGTGCTCCTTTCTCCCAGAAAACCAACCCAGGGAGTGACTGGG
>NW_026631621.1:0-1155 GCF_030028575.1 Malurus melanocephalus
AGCCTCATCCTGGGACTGCCATTGCCCAGGATCTCCATGGCCCAGGACCCCCATTCCCCTGGGTCACCCATATTCGGATCTCCACACCCACTGAGCCCCATTCGTGGCAACCTCATGTCCCCACCATGTCCGACCTTGTCCCACCATGTCCCTACCCTGCCCCCACCATGTCCCCAGTTTGTGGCCAACCTGCCCCCACCCTGCAACCACCAAGGGCCACCTACACAAAGGGGACAAGACGTGACATCGCTTCCTTCCTCTCTGACCGAAGAGCAGCCACCCAGGGACAGGTGGCCACAGCAGCGTGTGACAGCCAGCCCGGATGGCAGGGGACAGCGGGATGGTCGGGAAGGTGGCACTGATCCTGTGGGGTGAGTGCCCCGGWGGGGCAGAGAGCGGTGGGGAGGGGGCACAGGGGGCTGCGGGGTCCCCTGAGGTCCCCAATGGCAGCAGAGCATTGGTGCACCCCCAGTGTGACCGGGATCATGAGGTGACATGGGGACAGGAATGGGGGGTGAGTTGTGGGGAGAGGCATCATGGGGCTGGGGCAGCACCTGTGGCAGCATGGTGATGTCCCCATGGTTGGGGTGTCCAAAATGTCCCCACGTCCTGCCTCAGCCGGGGTGGCCTCTGAGTCCCCATCCCCGAGATCTCTGTGCCACCCCAGTGTCCCCACAGGGACAGTTCAGGGACAGCCCCCGCACCCCGTCCCCCGGGTGCCGCTGTCCCCACAGTGCCACCCCCACCCAGCCCTGTCCCTTCTCCCTTCCAGCCCAGACCCTCGGCCTCGCTGSTGAGTCCTCAGGGGATGCCGTGTCCCCACCCTGCTATCCCCACCCTGCGGTCGCCCTGCCAGGCTGCTGTCCCCTGTCACCCGCAGGCTCCCAGAGCACCCAGATCCTCGTGGAGCCCCCCTGGACACCGGCGGTGCTGTGGGACCGGGTGACACTGACCTGCCAGGGCTCGGGGACTTCTGGTGACACCACCTGGTACAGGGACGGGAGGAGCTGGCAGAAGGGACGCAACCACATCACTGTCACTGAGCGTGGCAGCTACGAGTGTCACAGACCCGGCACCGGGACCAGCCCCCTTGTGAGGGTGTTAAACGGTGAGAGGGGGCTGGGATGGGATGGGATGGGATGGGATGGGATGGGA
>NW_026631622.1:0-1176 GCF_030028575.1 Malurus melanocephalus
ACAAGGGTAGCAAAGCCCATGTTTTATAAGGTTTTACTGATCCGTAACAAGGAGATGTTGGGCCATAGGCTGGACTTGATGATCTTGAAGGTCTCTTCCAGCCTGATTCATTCTGTGATTGTGTGACTGTGATTCTGTGATTCTGTGTGTGTTTCTGTGACTGTGATTCTGTGACTGGGTATGTGATTCTGTGACTCTGTAATTCTGTGTGTGATTCTCTGTGTGATTCTCTGTGTGATTCTCTGTGTGATTCTGCGATTCTGGGATTCTGCGACTCTGGGATTCTTTAATTCTGTGTGCAATTCTGTAATTCTGTGTGTGATTCTGTGTGTGATTCTGTGTGTGATTCTGTGTGTGATTCTGTGTGTGATTCTGTGACTCTGGGATTCTGTGATTCTGTCTGTGATTCTGTAATTCGGTGTGTGATTCTGGGATTCTGGGATTTTGTGACTCTGGAATTCTGTGATTCTGTGTGTGATTCTGTAATTCTGTGTGTGATTCTGTAATTCTGTGTGTGATACTGTGATTCTGTCTGTGATTCTGTAATTCTGTGTGTGATTCTGGGATTTTGCGACTCTGGGATTCTGTGATTCTGTCTGTGATTCTGTGACTCTGTGACTTCATGACTGTGATTCTTTAATCCCGTGATTTTGTGTGTGACTCTGTGATTTTGGGATTCTGTGACTCTGTGATTTTGGGATTCTGTGACTCTGTGATTTTGGGATTCTGTGGCTCCATGACTCTGTGATTTTGGGATTCTGTGGCTCCATGACTCTGTGATTTTGGGATTCTGTGACTCCATGACTCTGTGATTTTGGGATTCTGTAGCTCCATGACTCTGTGATTTTGGGATTTTGTGACTCTGTGACTCTGTGGTTTTGGGATTCTGTAGCTCCATGACTCTGTGATTTTGGGATTTGGTGACTCTGTGACTCTGTGGTTTTGGGATTCTCTGACTCTGTGACTGTGATTTTGGGGTTCTGTGACTCCATGACTCTGTGATTTTGGGATTCTTTGACTCTGTGACTCTGTGATTTTGGAATTCTGTGACTCCATGACTCTGTGATTTTGGGATTCGGTGACTCCATGACTCTGTGATTTTGGGGTTCTGTGACTCTGTGACTCTGTGACTCTGTGACTGGTGTGACTCCGCAGCTCTGTGCCCGCAGAGCCCTC
>NW_026631623.1:0-1126 GCF_030028575.1 Malurus melanocephalus
GGGGACTGAAACGGCCCCGGGATGAACGGGACGAGCACGGCAGAGCTTTCCATGAATTCCGGGAGGAGGCCTACAACAGCCGGTAAAATCGGAATTTTGGGAATTTCGCAAATTTTTTGGGAATTTTTGGCAATTTTTTGGGGAGTTTTCGGGATTTTTGGGGGGATTTTTTTTGAATTTTGGGGATTTTTTAATGGAATTTTGGGGATTTTTTACAATTTGCTAGGAGTTTTGGGGGAAATTTTTATGATTTTTTGGGAATTTTTGCAGTTTTTTGGGGAATTTTTGGGATTTTTGGGGATTTTTTTTTATTTTTTTGGGATTTTTTTGGGATTTTTTAATGAAATTTTGGGGGATTTTTTAGGATTTTTTGGGGAGTTTTTGGGAGCGTTTTATGGAATTTTGGAGATTTTTTAATGGATTTTTTGGGAATTTTTATGGAAATTTTGGGATTTTTGGGGGATTTTTTGGGATTTTTGGGGATTTTTTTGGGTGTTTTCAGGGGATTTTTTGGCATTTTTTGGGGGTTCGGGGAGCCCAAAAAGCTCCGGGATCCCAAAGAAGTTCGGAGATCCTGGAGAGGTCCTGAAATCTGGGAATTCCCATTTGCTGGGATTTTGGGAATTCTGGGGAATTTTTGGGATTTTCTGGGAATTTTCGGGGATTTTTCTGGGAGTTTGGGGGAGTTTTGGGGGGTTTGGAGGCCCCAAAATCCCCGAGGATCCCAAAGGATTTGGGGAGCTCCCAACTGAGGGGATTTTGGAAATTTTTGGGGAATTTTTGGGAAATTTTTTAGAATTTCTGGGAATTTTTGAGAATTTTTTTGGAATTTTTAATGATATTTGGGAATTTTCAAGGATTTTCTGGGAATTTTGGGGGGGTTTTGGGGGGTTTGGGAGCCCAGAAAACCCCAAAATTTGGGATTTCCCCCCCAGAATTCGGGATTTTTCCCCAAATTTGGGATTTCTCAATGAAATTCGGGATTTTTCCCAAACTTTGGGATTTTCTCCCCAATGCCACAGATCCAAATCGCCGCCGCCGCCGGAGGAGGAGCCCCCGGAGGGGGAAGAGGACGAGACCCTCGTGATCCTCGACACCTGTAGGGAATTCCGGGAATTTTGGGGGA
>NW_026631624.1:0-1134 GCF_030028575.1 Malurus melanocephalus
ACCCCCAAAATGGGGGTGGGAACCCCAAAATGGGGGTGGGAACCCCAAAAATGGGGTCTGAGACCCCCAAAAATGGGGTTTGAGACCCCCAAAATGGGGCTGGCAACCCCAAAAATGGGGTCTGAGACCCCCAAAATGGGGTTTGAGACCCCCAAAATGGGGCTGGGGGCACCTCAAAATGGGGTTTGAGACCCCCAAAGTGGGGCTGGGAACCCCAAAAATGGGGTTTGAGACCCCCAAAATGGGGTTTGAGACCCCCAAAGTGGGGCTGGGAACCCCAAAAATGGGGTTTGAGACCCCCAAAATGGGGTTTGAGACCCCCAAAATGGGGGTGGGAACCCCAAAAATGGGGTTTGGGACCCCAAAAATGGGGCTGGGGGCACCTCAAAATGGGTCTGAGATCCCCAAAATGGGGTTTGAGACCCCAAAATTGGGCTGGGAACCCCAAAATGGGGTTTGAGACCCCCAAAATTGGGCTGGGAACCCCAAAATGGGGCTGGACACCCCAAAATTGGGCTGGGAACCCCAAAAATGGGGTCTGAGACCCCAAAAATGGGGTTTGTGACCCCAAAATGGGGCTGGGGGCACCTCAAATGGGGTCTGAGACCCCCAAAATGGGGTTGGGGGCACCTCAAATGGGGTTTGTGACCCCAAAATGGGGCTGGGGGCACCTCAAATGGGGTTTGAGACCCCAAAATGGGACTGGGGACCCCAAAAATGGGGTTTGTGACCCCAAAAATGGGGTTTGAGACCCCAAAAATGGGGCTGGGAACCCCAAAAATGGGGTTTGAGACCCCCAAAAATGGGACTGGGGACCCCAAAAATGGAGTTTGAGACCCCAAAATGGGGGTGGTGACCCCAAAAATGGGACTGGGGACCCCAAAAATGGGGTTTGGGACCCCAAAATGGGACTGGGGGCACCTCAAAATGGGGTTTGAGACCCCAAAATGGGGGTGGGAACCCCAAAAATGGCGTTTGAGACCCCAAAATTGGGCTGGGAACCCCAAAAATGGGTCTGGGGACCCCAAAAATGGGGCAGGGACCCCCTGACCCCAATTCTGGGGGGGTCTCACCCCCACTAAAATCCCCTCCCCCCATTCCCACAGGTCCCCCCTGAGCCTTTCGGGACCCCTG
>NW_026631625.1:0-1212 GCF_030028575.1 Malurus melanocephalus
GGAAAACCTGATATCAAACCTGGGTGAGATTGAAGAGCATTCCAGGCAGAAAAATTCCACTTTTAATGAGGCTGATTAGGAAGGAGGGTGATGGAAAACCTGGTATCAAACCTGGGTGAGATTGCTGAACATTCCAGGCAGAAGAATTCCACTTTTAATGAGGCTGATTAGGAAGGAGGGTGATGGAAAACCTGGTATCAAACCTGGGTGAGATTGCTGAACATTCCCGAACATTCCAGTCAGAAGAATTCCACTTTTAATGAGGTCGATTAGGAAGGACAATCTTGTAAAACCTGACATCAAACCTGGATGAGATTGCAGAATATTCCAGGTAGAAGAATTCCGTGTTTAGTGAGGCTGATTAGGAAGGAGAGTAATTGAAAACCTCATATCACACCTAAATGAGATTGCAGAACATTCCAGGTGGAAGAATTCCACTTTTAATGAGGCTGATTAGGAAAGAGAGTGATGGAAAACCTGACATCAAACCTGGCTGAGGTTTTTGAACATTCCTGAACATTCCAGGAGGAAAAATTTCCTTTTAATGAGGCTGATTAGGAAGGAGAGTCCTGTAAAACCAGACATCAAACCTGGATGATATTTCTGAACATTCCCAAATCATTCCAGGGAGAAGAATTCCACTTTTAATGAGGCTGATTAGGATAGAGAGTCAGGAAAGCCTGACATGAAACCTGGATGAGATTTCTGAACATTCCAGAACATTCCAGGCAGAGGAATTCCACTTTTAATGAGGCTGATTAGGAAGTAGAGTCTTGGAAATCCTGACATGAAACCAGGTGAGATTGCTGAACACTCCCATTCCAGGTGGAAGAATTCCCATTTTATGAGGCTAATTAGGAAGGAGAGTCTTGTAAAACCTGACATAAAACCTGGATGAGATTGTAGAATATTCCAGGCAGAAGAATTCCATGTTTAATGAGGCTGATTAGGAAGGAGAGTAATGGAAAACCTGATATCACACCTAAATGAGATTGCAGAACATTCCAGGGGGAAGAATTCCACTTTTAATGAGGCTGATTAGGAAAGAGAGTGATGGAAAACCTGACATCAAACCTGGTGAGATTACCAGATATTCCCAAAAATTCCAGGTGGAAAAATTCCCATTTAAGGAGGCTGATTATGAAGGAGAGTAATGTAAAACCTGACATCAAACCTGAATGAGATTCCTGAACATTTCCAGAAATCCTCAGC
>NW_026631626.1:0-1131 GCF_030028575.1 Malurus melanocephalus
ACGAGGGCTGGACCCCCCTGCACGTGGCYGCCGCCTGCGGGTGCCGCCACATCGCCCAGTGAGGGACCCCAAAATATCCCAAATCGCCTGAAAATGACCCCAAAGCGAAAGAGAGGACCCCAAAGAACCCCAGAACGGCAAAAATCCCAGTGAAAATAGCACAAAATAGACTGAAATGGCAAAAATCCCACAAAAATACCCCAAAATACACCAAAATAGCCCCAAAATAACCCAAAATGGGAAAAAATCCCAATGAAAATAACACAAAATTGACCAAAACAGCAGAAATCCCAATGAAAATAGCACAAAATAGACCAAAATAGCCCCAAAATGAACCAAAATGGGCAAAAATCCCAATGAAAATAGCACAAAATATCCCGAAATGGCAAAAATCCCACAAAAATACCCCAAATAGCCCCAAAATGGCAAAAATCCCACTGAAAATACCCCAAAATAGCAAAAATTCCACTGAGAATACCACAAAATACCCCAAAATATCCCAAATAGCCCCAAAATGACCCAAAGTATAAAGAGAGGACCCCAAAGTACCCCAGAATGGCAAAAATCCCACAGAAAATATCACAAAATAGACCAAAATAGCCCCAAAATAGCCCAAAATCTAAAGAGAGTACCCCAAAAATCACCTAAATGGCAAAAATCCCACTGAAAATACCCCAAATAGCCCCAAAATAGCCCAAAATGTAATGAGAGTTCCCCAAAATCGCCCAAAATGCCCCAAAATCCCTGAAATTCCCCCAAAATACCCTGAAATTCCCCCACAATTCCTGAAAATCCATGAAAATCCCTGAATTCTTCCCAAATGTCCCCCAAAATCCCCTGAAAAGCCTCAAAATCCCCTCAAAATCCCAAATTCTCCCCAAATCCCCCCAAAAATCATCTGAAATCCCCCCAAATCTGCCCCAAAATTCCGGAATTTCTCCCAAATTCCCCAAAATCCCAAAATTCCCAAATTTCCCAGAAATTGGTCCCAAAATTCCCCTGAAAATCCCCCCAAAACTCCCAAATTCCGCCTGAAAATCATGCGACATCCCCCCAAATCCACCCCAAAATTCCAGAAATCCCCCCAAATCCACCCCAAAATTCCCAAATTTCTCCCAAATTCCCCAAAAT
>NW_026631627.1:0-1204 GCF_030028575.1 Malurus melanocephalus
GTGACCCATCCTGTGGGATGTCACAGCCCCCACAGCCACACCTCCCAGCCCACAAGCCCCACCCTTTGTCCCCATGCCGGGCTCAGTGGCTCCTGGGCATCCTCGCCCTGAGTGCAAACCCAGGCACAGGAGCCCCCAGGGCGCTCTGGATTTGGGGTGCACACACCCAAAAGGCAGAACTGAGCGGAACACGGGGACTGGAGGTGGATATTCCAATGCTGACCACACCTGGCTGCTCTTTAGGTGACCCTAAACCTCACCTGCTGCAACTTGAGCACATTTCCTCTGCTGCCATCCCTTGTTTCTTGGGAGATCAATCCTCAGCTGCTTGCAGCCTCTTCTCCCACACTTGTAGGATTTGGCTGGAGCATCCAGCAGCAAAACAAAGGGCAAATCAACACCCTCACAATGTTCCAGATTTCTTTGCAGCTCCCTGGTGCTCCCTGGGGTTCAATGTCACTTCTATGCTCCTGGGGACAATGGGGATGTTTTGCTGTGCACCATCTGGAAATTTGAAATTTTGATTTGAAATGGCTGAGGTTCATTCTTGGCAGCACATGTGATTCTGTGCTTGACACTCTAGCACTTCCAGTCTTTGGGCAGTCCCCACCTGACCCGAGTTAGATCATAGGAATGGGGCATTCATGGGAAAAACATTCCCTCTTTCCCCCAAATAACCCCCAAATTTGGGCTAATTGAGAGTGAAAAGTTTCTTAAAACTCAGAATTATCTTATTTAATGAAATAAGAAAAAAAGAAGAAAATTAGGCCCAGTGAAGGAACCAACATGTACAATCAAACTTCAACTACCTGCAACACTTGAAATTTCACTTTTAGTTATATTTCACTTCTACCACCAAGAACAAGTAATCACAGCCTCAGGCCAATTCTTGGCACATTTAACAATGTGTTACATCCACCACACTGTCCTCTGGGACCTTCTGAGTCTCCTTCAGTAATTCCTGAGAGAACTGAGAATCAACTACTAGAACCATAAATCCCATATTTCAACATTTGTGATATGCTGTCTGCCACATGATTTTCTGAGTCAGAGAGTGTGTGTGAGTTGGATTSAGCTGAATATCRTTCCYTGCTGCCACAGTGGGGAGATGCCTTTGTAGCTCTTGACTGGCACGATGCTGATAATCCAGCATGGCTGCACACACCAGATCTGCACTGCATCAAACACCACTGGGACAGAGCTG
>NW_026631628.1:0-1204 GCF_030028575.1 Malurus melanocephalus
TCAAAGTTTCCTTTTCTGTGCTGTGAGGAAGTGGCTCACGGGAAATGTGGCAAAGGAAGGAAGCAGCTGAGTGAGAGAACAATGCAGAGGCATTGTCCATCCCTGCAGGGCCCCGTACGGGAGAGGGTGCCAGCCATTGTCCAGATATTGTCCAGATATTGTGCAGCCATTCTCCAGCCATTCTCCAGCCATTGTCCATCCATTGTCCAGCCATTGTCCATCCATTCCCCAGCCATTGTCCAGCCATTGTCCAGCCATTCTCCAGCCATTGTCCAGCCATTGTCCATCCATTGTCCAGCCATTGTCCATCCATTCTCCAGCCATTGTCCAGCCATTGTCCATCCATTCTCCAGCCATTGTCCATCCATTGTCCATCCATTCTCCATCCATTGTCCAGCCATTGTCCATCCATTCCCCAGCCATTGTCCAGCCATTGTCCAGCCATTGTCCAGCCATTCTCCATCCATTGTCCAGCCATTGTCCAGCCATTGTCCAGCCATTCTCCAGCCATTGTCCAGCCATTGTCCAGCCATTGTCCAGCCATTCTCCAGCCATTGTCCAGCCATTGTCCAGCCATTGTCCATCCATTCTCCAGCCATTGTCCATCCATTGTCCAGCCATTCTCCAGCCATTGTCCATCCATTGTCCATCCATTCTCCAGCCATTGTCCAGCCATTGTCCAGCCATTGTCCAGATATTGTCCAGCCATTCTCCAGCCATTGTCCAGCCATTGTCCAGCCATTCTCCAGCCATTGTCCATCCATTGTCCATCCATTGTCCAGCCATTGTCCATCCATTGTCCAGCCATTGTCCAGCCATTGTCAATCCATTCTCCAGCCATTCTCCAGATATTGTCCATTCTCCAGCCATTCTCCATCCTTTCCCCATTTTTCAGGGCCCCGTATGGGAAGGCAGTGGCAGAGGGTGTCACACATTCCCCATTCCCCATCCATTCCCCATTTTTCAGGGCCCCGTAGGGGAAGGCAGTGGCAGAGGGTGTCACACATTCCCCATTCTCCATCCATTCCCCATTTTTCAGGGCCCCGTATGGGAAGGCAGTGGCAGAGGGTGTCACACATTGTCCAGCCATTCCCCATCCACTCTCCAGCCACTCTCCATCCATTCCCCATTTTTCAGGGCCCCATATGGGAAGGCAGTGGATATGTGGTCCGTGGGCTGTATCCTGGGCGAGCTCAGCGATGGA
>NW_026631629.1:0-1236 GCF_030028575.1 Malurus melanocephalus
CAACCCAAGGCACAGCTCAACTCCCCCCACCCAGAAATGCTAAACCCCCCCAAAAAAGGTGTTTCAGCC
The DNA here is from genome assembly GCF_030028575.1 of Malurus melanocephalus. NCBI lineage: Eukaryota > Metazoa > Chordata > Aves > Passeriformes > Maluridae > Malurus > Malurus melanocephalus. The sequence goes on from NW_026631629.1 coordinate 70, forward strand.
CTTGCAAAGGACCATCAAATGCTCTCACCAAAGACTGGATGTCGCAGCATTTCGTGCTCGTGAGGTGGCTGCCCTAGCAATGGGTTGGGGATGGTCCCGGGTGGGTAGGGGAAACGTGCCAAGTGGGGTCCAGCTGCTAAAGGATCCACCAGGGGATGAACAGGTCCTGCTGAGCCTGGGAGAGGAGAGAAAGCATCCATCAGCTGCCTGGGGAGTATAGAGGAACTGCAGGGAAAGGAACACAAAGCCAGCACCATTCATCCCCTCAGAAAGTGCACAGCAGCAATGTGGGCTCATTTCCCCTCTATCCATCCCCAGCCCGAGGGGACACAAGGGTTACAATGGCCTTGAGCACCAGAGGAGCCACTTGGAGCAAGAGCCAACTGCACACACCCATGAGTCCCTCACTGTGTTTGAACCTGGCAAAGCACAAAACAAAATTACTTCTCAAACACAGCGATACTTGGCAGTGAACTGACTCGGCTGTGTCTGCAGCAGCCTCTCTGGACTGGAGGGACAAGGTACAGGCCGTGTTTTTGTCCAGAACAAGCACCTGGGGAGGATCTACATTTACCTGCCTCACCTGGAACAGCATCGTTGTACAGACACAACCTATGGCACATTTGCTCTGCTGTCAGGGGCTGTGCAAACCTGCCTGCCTCCAGCTGAGCCCATCTGTGCTTTCTGCAGGGAGCCTCAGCCCGTGCCCACTGCCACAGCCTCAGGAACGCTGATATCCAGCATTTCCAGCTCATTTCTGCACCCCCAGCCCTTCAGGATCCCACAGCTGCTTTCTTTGCTGCTCCCCTTGCTGCACAGTCTCTCTGCAGCAGCATTCATATTCCCTCCAACTCCAAAGTGGGCATCCCAGCAAAGGATGCTACATTTGCTTGCACAAACACTGCATTACCAGCCAGATGCACCAGAACCTGCATTTAAAATACTTTTTTTTTCCCCCCTTACTTGGCAGCTGCTGCACCTGGTGCCTACTTGCTCCAGTCTGCCACTAGAAAATCTGAGTTTCTGCTCAGTGCCTCATCTCCAGGAGTCCTGACCTCTGGAGGAATAACCGTGTGTATCTTGCTTTTAGAGATGAGCAAGGCATAGATTCATTTCTGAGAGCAGTAATTACTACCTCTGTAAGGTGCTGCTCCAGGACAGCAGTAC
>NW_026631630.1:0-1191 GCF_030028575.1 Malurus melanocephalus
TTTCTTGTTGTGGTGCTCGACTATGGGAAAAGACTGTTCTCAAAATGACTATTTCTTCAGTGGGAGACCTGTATAGAGGAGAGAGGCTCTGCACCCGAGATAAAAAAAAACCTGGCCTTGGAGGACTGGACTGATCATAAGCCAAAAGTGGGGAAGAGGTGGCCCCCCCACATCTAAAGTGAGTAGATGCTAAGAAGAAATTGTGTTCTTGAGGGAAGAGGTGCCCACCCACCCATCTGAAGCAAGTTGATGCTTAGAAGAAACGGTGTTCTGCCAGGAGGTTTGAGAGAGCAGCCATGCTCTGAGAATGAAGCATCCGGCATTGAAGGACTGTTACCCTTTCTCCCATGAGGTAAAGGAAAGAATCCCATGCCACCAGCAGTTATACACTGACTGTTTCTTGGGAAAAGAACTKCCACAGCTTGGAGCTGTAAGAACTCTTTTCCTACAGTGCTGGAGGACAACCATAATCAGTTGTCTGATATACATTAAAACTCTCATTTCCCTGCCCCCTTGCATGTGAGAAGGCATGGAGGGGTGGGGAGGGGCGACCTGGGAGATAGAGGTTCACAGAGAGAATAACAGGTGTCTTAAAATGTCCGGTTTTTTTTCTTCTCCTTGTAGATTCTCCCTGTCTTTGTTCCCTTCCCAGTGTGGTAGTATTCTTAGTAGGCCTTAGCAATAAACCTATTTTGCAACTCAAGTTTTGAGCCTGTCTGGCCATTTCTGGAGCATATATGTATCTTTCTCTCAACTGTGTTATCTTATTTAAAAGCTATAAATTTTAGTGTTAACTGGGCTTCTGCTCTCCCCTCTGCCTTCTCCGATGGGGTCGGGGGTGGGGAACGTTGTGGGCGCTTTGGCTTTCGGGCAAGTTTAAACCACAACAGGAGTCTGCACGAATATGGTTAAGGGAAGTAACAGAAGGACAAATCCATGTGGTAAGAAAAAGGAAGATGGGAAACAGGAGAAAGGGAAAACTAATGAGGATTGGGATATTTTTCAGCACCGTCTTATCCTCAGAAATTGCCAGCCTACCCAGGGCCCTTGTACCCCCAGCTTCCAGGACAGGAAAACAAGTTGGTCAGGATTTCAGGGGGTTTCTCTATGCTGGGGAGCAGCAGGACCAGGAGCAGAGGTGCAGGACTGGGAGCACGGGCTGGGGACCTGTGGGGCCGGGCTGGGGCTGTG
>NW_026631631.1:0-1180 GCF_030028575.1 Malurus melanocephalus
TGATGCTGTGGGCAGCAGGAGTAGAAGGCAAATATGTAATAACACTGGGAGATGGTGTAGAAGCCACACAGGCAGTGGGGCTTAGAAAATGATCCAGTGTATGTGACATCTAGATCCCATTTCTAATATTCTTGCACAAAATATTGAATATCTATTGTGATAGATGATTCATTAAATATCTAATTAGGCGATATGTATTATTTGATGCCTTTGGATGTAATTGGAGAAATATTTTCATTTCATCAAGATCTGGAATATTCTTCCAGCCTGGGACACTGAAGATGTGCTGCTGTCCAAAGCCTTTTGCCCGCACAGCAGGCAGCCCACGGCTGGGTGCATGCACACCCACCCACTGGCCTTGCTCTTCTCACCATCTGCGCTGCTGTTTGCACAGACTTTGGGTGAATTTTCCTCACCAGCTGCAGCCTGGAGTGGAGGAAGCTCAGATTTGCACGAGGCTGCTCTGAGTGCCAGGGGCTGGGTAGGGGAAATGGTGGGGTGGGGGTAGGGACAAAGTTTCATTGATTTTCAGACATGAAGGGTCTTGATTTACATATCCATTCAGACTGCATTAGGAGGTGCTGGGGATCAATATCGAATGGAGATTGCTGATATCAATCTATCATCAGGAAAAAAAAAGGCAAAAAAAATCTCATCTTTCTCCATTGGTTTTAAATATAATACATACACTATGAATACACTGCTGGAATTGGTCTAATTAACCACAAAATTATTGAAGACTTAAATGATCCCCAGGGGCTTGTCTTGTTCAGATATTTGGAAAAGGTAATGAGCCTTTGTCACTGAATTGCTGAACTGAAGAGCCCAAGGCTGAACAAGGCTCTGGGGCAGTTAAATTCAGCAGCAACCTCCAATTTGCTAAGGATGTCAGCAGGCCTGTTACAGACTGGTTTGAGCACAGAAGAGCAAAGAGAACTAAGTCTCTGTGAATAAAAGGGATTGAACCTTGAAAGGTTCAAACTGTACCCAAAAAATGTGATTAAAACCAAATGAGGTTAGATCATGGTGACGAAAAATTTATACATTTAACTTAATAATGAAAGAAAGGAAGAGAAAAAAAAACATAAACAGAAAAAGAAGTGTGTGTGGGTGGTGGGGGACAGGGAGAGAGTGACAGGGGTTAGATGCAAACAGATCACCCTTCCTGGGTCCCAAGGAT
>NW_026631632.1:0-1167 GCF_030028575.1 Malurus melanocephalus
CTTCATGAGGCACTCGCGATCCTCGCGGGGCGCGGGCGGGAGCGGCTTCGTCCGACAGCGGCGGAGAACGAGAATGGAGCTGAGAGCGACCCCCGCGAGCAGGAGAGCCCCCAAAATCACCCCTGGAGGGAGAAAAATGGGTTAGGGACACCCCCGGAATGAGGGGACATCGGGGACACAAAGGGCATGGGGACAGGGACAGCCCCGGGGACATCGGGATCGTCACTGGGAACGGAGCTGAGAGCGACCCCCGCGAGCAGGAGACCCCCCAAAATCACCCCTGGAGAGGGAAAAAACAGTCAGGGACACCCCCGGAATGAGGGGACATCGGGGGGACATCGGGGACACAGAGGGGACACAGAAGGGACACAGAGGGGACATCGGGATCATCACTGAGAACGGAACCGAGAGCGACCCCCGCGAGCAGGAGACCCCCCAAAATCACCCCTGAGGGGGGAAAAATGGGTCAGGGACACCCCCGGAATGAGGGGACATCGGGGGGACATCGGGGACATAAAGGACATGGGGACAGGGACAGCCCTGGGGACATCGGGATCGTCACTGAGAGCAGAGCCCGAGGGTCAGAACGGAACCGAGAGCGACCCCCGCGAGCAGGAGACCCCCCAAAATCACCCCTGAGGGGAGAAAAATGGGTTAGGGACACCCCCGGAATGAGGGGACACCCCCGGGATGGGGACAGGGACACCCCCGGGGACACAGAGGGGACACAGAGGGGACATCGGGATCGTCACTGAGAACGGAGCTGAGAGCGACCCCCGCGAGCAGGAGACCCCCCAAAATCACCCCTGAGGGGGGAAAAATGGGTTAGGGACACCCCCGGAATGAGGGGACACCGGGGGGACACGGGGACAGTCCGGGATGGGGACAGGGACACAGAGGGGACATCGGGATCGTCACTGAGAACGGAACCGAGAGCGACCCCCCAAAATCACCCCTGGAGAGGAGAAAATGGGTTAGAGACACCCCCGGAATGAGGGGACACCCCCGGAATGAGGGGACATCGGGGACAGCCCGGGATGGGGACAGGGACAGCCCTGGGGACATCGGGATCGTCACTGAGAGCGGAGCTGAGAGCGACCCCCGCGAGCAGGAGACCCCCCAAAATCATCCCTGAGGGGGAGAAAAATGGGTTAGGGACACCCCCGG
>NW_026631633.1:0-1195 GCF_030028575.1 Malurus melanocephalus
GAGGCCGGCCACTGGGATTCTGGAGCCGAAGCTACCGAGGGTCTGAGGCCAACTACACCCCAACAGAGAAGGAGATCTTAGCAGCCTATAAGAGAGTCCAAGCCGCTTCAAAAGTGATTGGGACAGAAGCCCAACTCCTCCTGRCACCCCGATTACCAGTGCTGGGGTGGATGTTTAAAAGAAAAGTTCCCTCCACCCATCACGCCACCGATGCTACCTGGAGCAAATGGATTGCTCTCATTACTCAGCGCGCCCGCATTAGAAACCTGAATCGCCCTGGGATCCTGGAAATAATTACAAATTAGCCCGAAGCTGAAAACTTTGATCTTGCTGATGAAGARGAGCAAGAACAAGTGACACGTGCTGAAGAAGCTCCACTGTACAACCAGCTGCCAGACGAAGAAAAACACTACGCTCTTTTCACTGACGGCTCCTGTCGCATTGTCGGAATGAACCGAAAGTAGAAAGCAGCCGTGTGGAGCCCCACATGACAAGTTGCACAGGCCACAGAAGGAGAAGGTAGATCGAGTCAATTTGCTGAACTCAAAGCCATCCAACTGGCCTTGGACATTGCTGAGAAGGAAAAGTGGCCAAAGCTCTACCTTTACACAGATTCATAGATAGTAGCCAACGCTTTGTGGGAGTAGCTGGAAAGGTGGAAAAAAGCCAATTAGCAGCGTAAGGGAAAACCAATCTGGGCTGCTGAAAAATAGAAAGACATTGCTGCCCGAGTGAAGAAGTTACCCGTGAAAGTCCGCCATGTAGATGCCCATGTCCCCAAGAGCCGGGCTAATAAGGAGCACCAGAATAATGAGCAAGTAGATCGAGCTGCAAAGATAGAAGTTTCCCAGATTGATCTGGACTGGCAACACAAGGGTGAGTTGTTCCTGGCTCGATAGGCCCATGATGCCTCAGGCCACCAGGGCAGAGATGCCACTTATAAGTGAGCACGAGACCGAGGGGTAGATCTAACCATGGACAGTATCTCCCAGGTTATCCATGACTGTGAGACATGCGCTGCCATCAAGCAAGCCAAACGGGTGAAGCCCCTGTAGTATGGGGGAAAGTGGGACAAGTACAGGTACGGAGAAGCCTGGCAGGTTGATTACATCACACTACCCCAGACCCATCATGGCAAGCGCTATGTGCTCACAATGGTAGAAGCCACCACTGGATGGTTGGAGACCTACCCTGT
>NW_026631634.1:0-1165 GCF_030028575.1 Malurus melanocephalus
CAGGACCCCTTTCAGCACCTGCCACGCGTTCGGGGCCGCTTGGGGCTGCTGCTGCCGCGGCTCCGCCTCCGCTCCCCCGGCGCTGCCGTTGCTCGTCACCTGCGGCACGGCCCGGCACGGTCACGGTCACCGTCACCGTCACCATCACCGTCACCGCCATGGCCACGGCCACAGCCAGGGCTCAGTCACGGTCACCACCATGGTCATGGTCACAGTCACAGCCACGGTCACCGCCATGGTCATGGTCACAGCCCGGCACGGTCACCACCATGGTCACGGTCACCGCCACGGCCCAGGCTCGGTCACCGTCACCATCACCGCCATGGTCATGGTCACCGTCACCGCCATGGCCACGGCCACAGCCAGGGCTCAGTCACGGTCACCGCCATGGTCATGGTCACAGTCACAGCCACGGTCACCGCCATGGCCACCACCACGGTCATGGCCCGGGCTCAGTCACGGCAACGGCCACAGCCACGGTCACTGCCACAGCCAGGGCTCGGTCACCGTCACCGCCACGGCCACGGCCCAGCACGGTCACGGCCGGGCTCGGTCACAGTCACGGTCACCCACGGGGCTGGCCCAGGAGCTGCCGTGTCCCCGGTCCCGTTCCCGTCCCTGTCCCGGTGCTGTTCCGTGTCCCCATTCCCGTCCTGTCCCTGTCCCTGTCCCTGTCCCGGTCCCCATCGCAGTTTTGTTCTATTTCCCTGTCCCTGCTCCCGTTTCCTATCTGTGTCCCTGTCCCGGGCTCCATCCCGATTCCGCTCCGTGTCCCGGTCCCGTTCCGTGTCCGTGCCTCTATCCCTGTCCCTGTCCCTGGCTCTATCCCGGTCCCATTCCATGGCTCTATCCCGGTCTCTATCTCAATTCCGTGTCCGTGTCCGTGTCCCGGTTCCCATCCCGGCTCTGTCCCCGTCCCGTCCGTGTTCTGCGGTCTCCTGTTCTCAGTCCCGGACCTTAACCCTGTTCTCAGTCCCCGTTCCCACTCTCCGTCCCTGATCCTTGTCCCGTTCCCTATCCCGGTCCTGTCCCTGTCCCCTATCCCGGTTCTGTCCCTGTCCCCTATCCCGATCCTGTCCTTGTCCCTGTCCCCTATCCCGGTTCCCGGTTCTGTCCCTGTCCCCTGCCCCTATCCCTGTCCCTGTCCCCTGTCCCGGTTCCCGGT
>NW_026631635.1:0-1236 GCF_030028575.1 Malurus melanocephalus
GAATCTCCTGAGGGTTGGAGATGTTCCCATTATCTACTACAAGCAGGACAAATGCTGACCTTAGGATTTCAGTCTGACTAGGAGACACTGGCTTCACTAGAACTATCATGCTCATTCTTAAAGTAATCTGGGTTGGTTTTCTGAAATAGAATTGATTCAGAATAATCAAAGGAGCTTTTGAATACTTTAGACTGGTTTGGACCGGTTTGGACCTGTATGGACCAATTTGGACCAGTACAGATGGGTTTAGACCAGTATGGACCAGTTTGGAGGTTTGGACCAGAATGGACCAGTTTGGAGGTTTGGACCTGTATGGACCAGTTTAGACCAGTTTGGACCAGAATGGACTGACTTGGATCAGTTTAGACCGGTTTAGACCAGTATGGACTGGTTTCGACGGGTTTTGACTGCTTTGGACCAGAACCGGTTTGCACCAGTTTAGACCGGTTTGGACCGGTTTAGACCAGTTTGGTCTTATATGGACCGGTTTGGTCCTTTATGGACTGGTTCTGGTTTAGACCAGTTTGAACCGGTTTAGACCAGTTTAGACCGGTTTGAACCGGTTTAGACCGGTTTGGACCAGTTTGGTCCTATATGGACCGGTTCCAGTTTAGACCGGTTTGGACCGGTTTGAACCGGTTGAGACCAGTTTGAACCGGTTTGAACCGGTTTAGACCAGTTTGGTCCTATATGGACCGGTTCTGGTTTAGACCGGTTTGAACTGGTTTAGACCGGTTTGGACCGGTTTGGACTAATTTAGACCAATTTGGACTGGTTTAGACTAGTTTAGACCAGTTTGGACCGGTTTGGACTGGTTTAGACCGGTTTGGCCCTATATGGACCAGTTTGGTCCTATATGGACCGGTTCCAGTTTAGACCAGTTTGGACCGGTTGAGACCAGTTTGGACTGGTTTGAACCGGTTGAGACCGGTTTGGACCGGTTTGAACCGGTTAGTACCGGTTTAGATCGGTTTGGACCGGTTTGAGCTGGTTTAGACCGATTAAGACTGGTTTGAACCGGTTTAGACCAGTTTGGGCCGGTTTGGACCGGTTTGAACCGGTTTAGACCGGTCTGGACCGGTTTGAACCTGTTGAGAGCAGTTTGGACCGGTTTAGACGGGTTTGAACCACTTTAGACCAGTTTAGACCGGTTTGAACCGGTTTAGACCAGTTTGGACCGGTTTAGACCAGTTTGGTACTATATGGACCGGTTTGGTCCTATATGGACTGGTTCCA
>NW_026631636.1:0-1131 GCF_030028575.1 Malurus melanocephalus
GAGGGGTTCCCCTTTGCGCAGTTCCAGCTCCATCCCATAATGCTCCAGGGCTCGCTGGTGCTCTCCCAGGTCCCGGAAGGTCGTGGCCAGTGAGACGTGGATCGGGGCCAGCTCGGGGGAGGGGACGGCCARGGACTGGGCCAGGGAGAGCTGAGGGGAGAAAAACCCTAAAACTGATCCTAAATACCCAAAAAACCCCAAAACCTGATACTAAATACACAAAACCCGCAAAAAACTGCACCAAAATACCCCAAACTGAACCAAAATAGACCAAACTGACCCAAAATGCCCTGAAAACACCCAAAACTGACCCAAAATACCCCAAAACTGCACCAAATCCCCCAAACTGACCCCAAATACCCCAAACTGAGCCCAGGACTGAGCCAGGGAGAGCTGAGGGGAGAAAAACCCTAAAACTGATCCTAAATACACAAAATCCCCAAAAACTGACCCTAAATATCAAAAAACATCACCAAAATCCCCCAAACTGAGCCTGGGACTGGGCCAGGGAGAGCTGGGGGAGAAAAATCCTGAAACTGATCCTAAATACACAAAACTCATCCTAAATACCCCAAAAACCCAAAAACTGCAACAAAATACCCCAAACTGACCCAAAATATCCAAAAAACTGCACGAAATACCCAAAAACGGCACCAAAATACTGCAAACTGAGCCCAGGACTGGGCCAGGGAGAGCTGGGGGGAGAAAAACCCTAAAACTGATCCTAAATACCCAAAAAACCCCTAAAACTGATCCTAAATATCCCAAACTAAACCAAAACATCCAAAAACCTGCAAAATACCCAAAAAACTGCACCAAAATACCCCAAATTGACCCAAAATACCCCAAACCGAGCCCAGGACTGGGCCAGGGAGAGCTGGGGGGAGAAAAACCCTAAAACTGATCCTAAATACCCAAAAACCCTAAAAGTGACCCTAAATATCCCAAAAACTGCACCAAAACACCCCAAACTGAGCCCAGGGACTGGGCCAGGGAGAGCTGGGGGGAGAAAAACCCTAAAACTGATCCTAAATACCCAAAAAAACCAAAAAACTGCACCAAAATACCGCAAACTGAGCCAAAATACCCAAAAAACTGCACCAAAATACCCCAAACTGAGCCAAAATACCC
>NW_026631637.1:0-1235 GCF_030028575.1 Malurus melanocephalus
GACATGGCACCACAATCCTGTCACCCCTGGGTGACACACAGGGACACGGAGATCAGGGAGCGGCCAGCGCTGCCACCCTGACAGTGGGTGACATCTTGGGGACATCGTGCCTGTGGGTGGCACAGGGGGACACAGCGCCACAACCCTGCCACCCCTGGGTGACACACAGGGACACGGAGCTCAGGGAGCGGCCAGCGCTGCCACCCTGAGAGTGGGTGACATCGTGGGGACATTGTCGGTCTGTGGGTGACACACGGGGACACGGCGCCACAACCCTGTCACCTCCAGTGCCACATGGACACAGCGCCACAACCCTGTCACCTCCAGTGTCACACAGACATGGCGCCACAATCCTGTCACCTCTGGTGTCACACAGACATGGCGCCACAACCCTGTGACCCTGGGTGCCACACGGACATGTCACCATAACGCACGGACATGTCACATGTCACCGCACCCCTGTCACCTGCAGTGTCACATGGACACGGTGCCACACCCCTGTCACCTCTGGTGTCACATGGACATGGTGCCACACCCCTGTCACCTGCAGTGTCACACGAACAAGTCACCATAACTCACGGACATGTCACCGCACCCCTGTCACCTGCAGTGCCACATGGACATGGTGCCACCCCCCTGTCACCTCTGGGTGCCACATGGACGTGGCACCACAACCCTGTCACCCTTGGGTGCCAGCACAGTACAACCACAAAGACATGTCACTACACTCCTGTCACCCCTGCGTGTCACAGGGACATAGCGCCACGACCCTGTCACCTCTGGTGCCACGAAGACTTGTCACCGTAAGTCTGTCACCCCTGGGTGCCGCACGGACACGTCATCATTGCCTTGTCACCACGCGGTGCCACACGGACAGAGCACCACCCCCCTGTCACCTGCAGTGCCACGTGGACATGTCACCACCCCCTGTCACCCCTGAGTGTCACACAGACATGTCACCACCCCCTGTCACTCCTGAGTGTCACAGCACCGTGTCACCATACCCTGTCACCCCTGGGTGTCACAGCACTGTGTCACCACACCTCTGTCACCCCTGGGTGTCACAGCACCGTGTCACCACCCCCCTGTCACTCCTGAGTGTCACACAGACATGTCACCACCCCCCTGTCACCCCTGTGTGCCACCCGGACATGTCACCACGCCCCTGTCACACGCAGTGCCACCCGTCTGGGCGGAGGCGCCGAGGTCACCGCGTGTCCCCAATTCCCGGCTCG
>NW_026631638.1:0-1235 GCF_030028575.1 Malurus melanocephalus
AAAAAAAAAAAAAAAAAAAAAAAAAAAAAAAAAAAAGCTAACCTTTGATTCCTCTGTATAAGTGTAATTTAACAAATGAATAAGTTAGGAACAAAGAAAACCCGACCCTTAGCTATTAACAAACGTGCGGTTTTTATCACTTCTTAACTTTGTGAAATCAACATTGGTTGTTGCCATGCATGTGGTTGTTACCATATCTTAACCTGCTTCATTGTTAAAGAGCTATCAATTGCATCCCAGTCAGAAGTAATTTTATATCTTCCTAGGTATTTGGCTTATTTAATATTTTACGCCCCCCTTCCCCCGACCTCCCCAAAGAAAAAAAAAAGAAAAAAGCGCTATACAAGTAGCAATCAACTAGGTCCAAACAAATCTGTTGAAACTTCGAAGACTAGGGGAGGAACAAATTAGCATTTGTTGACATCCCTTGACAGCTAGTTAGGTATCTACTAACCTGTAATGTCAGCATCTGTCACCAAAATAACGGAGAAAGTGCTCCGATAAAGGACAATCCAATGGTTTTAATTACCTGTAAATAACAGTGTAGCTTATAGTGTCATTAATTTCAACTTCCAGTTCGTGTAAGAATGATCAGTCTGGGGCAGCTACACAATATTTCCACTAAAAATCTCTTTGAACACCCAGTCCCTGTTCATTTGACATCATAGAACTTAATGAACATCTCTTCAATAGGTGTTTTATTACTMATAAACCTTCGGCACAACTTGGAGTGCAACAAGTGCCTTCAGGACGTAGCCAAGGACACGTGGTCAGCATTTTTCTGTCCATCATCTACCTTGAAATCCAGGAAAGCAGTTCTCCACAAGACCCTACAAGACGTCTCCTTCCCTACTCTTGGCACATTTTTCTGACTTCATGTGAGAAGAATGCGGTGTCCCATTCCTATTTAACCACAGGTACATCCCTGACCAGTTGACATCCCACCTACATCTACATCTACATCTACATCTACATCTACATCTACATCTACATCTACATCTACATCTATATTTATACCTATCTATATCTATATATATCTAATCTCTAAATGAAAGTACATGCAGAAGCACATATGAAAGTGTGTATGAATGTATAGAAATGCATTTCTCACACAGGCTCTAAAACCTGGGTCAAGTGACTGACACAGTCATTCAAACACGACTATTTCCTAACTCCGATGAAAATAAAATTAATAATTTGTTTTTCACTTATGACTGTAGAAAAAAAAAAAAAAA
>NW_026631639.1:0-1234 GCF_030028575.1 Malurus melanocephalus
TTATTTTTTCATTAAATAATTCCTGGCCTTTGGGCCTGGATTTAGAAAATTTTTCAGACTGAAGTTTTTAGAGGTATTTTGAGCAGGTATTTGGAACCTGCAAGTCGTACAACTGTCATTAGTCACAAAACACTTCAGGTTATTTTTCCCTCTCTCCACTTTGTGTTGCTTAAAAATATTTCTGTCCTCAGCTAATCCATTGAGCATTCACTGCACACGCAGCAGTGTGGTCATGTTGTAGGGATACCATCGTTCCTCATTTTCCTCTGTGTCAGTTTGGCTGTACCTCAGAGAATCACATTTTCTTCAGGAATAGAAGCACTGCAGTTGATTTTAAGAAACTCAAATGTAGCTGTGCTCTACCTAGGCTAAAAGTTGGAGGCAGAAAGCTGGAATTGAATAAAGGCAATATCACTAGAGAGGTTCTGCTTTTGCAGACAATTTGACTTTCAATTTGCTCTTGGTTTGGGGGAATTTTTTCCCCTCAAGCAACTTAAGGCTTGAGGAAACAAGAAAAAAAGTTGATTTGATGTACACATGTAGACTAGATGGTATTGGCTGTATTTATATTTTAATGCAGAATGCTGTCTGATTWTTTTATTTTTATTTTTATATACAGACCTTTTATTCTTTAAACTGCATTTTAAACCCATTTTCCTGCCTCCAATTCACCAATATATCTGCTGTTTTATCAAATTCCAGCTAGAAAGCCAAAGAGGTAACATKATGCCATTTAAATATATTTACTATATCTTGTTTAATTTTAGCCTGATATTTATTTTATGTTTACACAATACAAGTGACATTTTTAACTGGACTCACATAATATTATCTTGTACATTTATCATTAGTTTAAGCAATAACTGAAATCCACACCTTCCTGCAAGATGTTTTAATTCCAGATTTGTTATTATCACTGTTAAAAAAAAAAAAAAAAAAAAAAAAAAAAAAAGAAAGAAACCCAGGAATATTTTAAATAATCCCCTCTTAATTTTAGTCTATTAATTTTTGTCTGCTTAACATTTTAAAAGGAATAATGCAGAGCTGTTAATCTAAAAACAGAACAGTCTTTCCTTGTTTGAGTATCTGCTGTAGTAGGATGCTATTTACATAGAATCTGGAATGGAATAGTACGTGTACTGTCTATAAGTGATTGGTTTGTACTAGCTGGATGATACAGACAAAATTAAAACAATTTTTTCTTGTAATTTTCATGTCTGCTTTGGGCATTTTT
>NW_026631640.1:0-1201 GCF_030028575.1 Malurus melanocephalus
TTCCCACATTCTCCACACTTGTAGGGCCGTTCCCCAGTGTGGATCCTCTGGTGTTCCCGCAGGATGGAGCTGTGGCTGAAGCCCTTGCCACACTCCCCACACTCATAGGGTCTCTCCCCKGTGTGGATGCGCTGGTGGCGGATCAGTTCAGAGTTCCAGCTGAAGCCCTTCCCACATTCCCCACACTCGTAGGGCCATTCCCCAGTGTGGATCAGTCGGTGATGGATCAGGTTGGTGCTTATGCTGAAGCTCTTCCCACACTCCAAGCACTTGTAGGGCTTCTCCCCAGCATGAAGCTGCTCATGAACCACCCGGTCCAAGCCCCGGTTGAAGCTCTGGGTGCCTTCCTGGCACAGGGTGGGTCTTTTCCCCTCAGAGCACCCTGGCCTGGGTTTGGAGCCCCTCCTTGCGCAAGATCTCTGGGGCTTTTCCTTCTCATTTGACTCCTGTGCCATGGAGCTGCCCAAAACCGCCTCTTCCATTAGGTTCTGCTGGGGGTATTTCTCATCCCTGCTCTCCATCCTCAGCGCATTGTCTGTGGGAGGAAGGACAAGGAGAGGATGGGATTTGCCTCCGTGCCAGAGGGAAGGGGAAGGAGATCCCCCCAATCCATCCCCAGCAGGACGGCATTGGCAGAAGGGTTGTCCTGCAGCCGGGGACGATGCTGGGCTGGGAGGTGGGAGGAGAAGAGAGGGGCAAAAGAAGCCGTGACTTCCTCCTCACCTCCCTGGGGGTCCTGGGACATCCTCCTCTTCCTCACAGCCTCCTCCTCCATCTGGCCAAGGTTTGGGAATGGGAAATCCAGCTTTAGGGGAAAAACAAGAGATGAGCACACAGAGTCTGAATGCGCCCCTGCTCAACCAGAGAAACCTCCCAAACACCAAGATTCAGCCTCAAAATTCCTCCCAGGAGTTCCCTGTCTATGGTCTCTTCCTTTGGTGTTCACGGGTTCCTCCCTGTCTATGCTGCTGAGGGTCCCATGTGTATTGGGGCTCCCCCTCTCTCCTTCATTCCCACCATCCCCAGGCTGCTATGAGTCCCAGGAATCTGGAAAGTTCCCCCTCTTCARTCTACCCACTTAGGGATGCTGGGGRTTCTTGGAGTACGGGGGTTCCTTCTCACTTTATTCTCTGCTTTGGGGCACAGGGGGTCCAAGGAGTCCCCCCTCCCCCTCTCCAGGCTGTAGAGGGTCCCGAGAATC
>NW_026631641.1:0-1140 GCF_030028575.1 Malurus melanocephalus
GATTTTTTGTGCCCACTGGAAATGCTTGGATTTCTGGTGTTTTTCAGAGCAGTTGAGCAAATTTATTTTACAAAAGCACACTGATAGCAGTGTTTGGTGTGGTAAATGATGTCTGATCAGTCTGTAGGAAAAGGATCTCTTTAATGTGTGTCTGTCTTAGTACTTTTKATTTTATGCCTGGTCACAGAGTTTTGAGATATTTCATAGAAATTGCCATGAAATAATCACGGGAGAACCTGAAACATCTGCTTAGTGTGCCTTCCCCCTCCACGTGAGAAAAACAAATTCCCAACAAAACACATTTATTTGGTTATTGTTATTTACTACTTACTGAAGTAAGGATGAGATGGTGCTGACGGCTCTCCTGGTTTCTATAGAATGCTCTGAAGTGGAGCTAAAGCATAAGAAATTTTTAATTTTTTTTTTTTTAAAGCTGTAACTGGTAACTCAAAGTTTACCCTTTTATAGTGCTTTTATGACCAGTGTATATCCTTGTCTATGAAAAAAACAAAAAAAAAAAAAAAAAAAAACCCAAATGAAAACAAACAAACAAAAAACCCGGGAAAAAAAACAGGAAAAAAAAACAAACCACAAAGCAACAACAAACCCACAAAACAAACCATTATAAAATTCGGCACAACTATTTTTTTGATCCATAAGAGAATATAATGTTGGGGGCTTTTTCGCATGAATGAGTGAAACATACTGTAGAATGTTAGAATTTTAAAATTTTTTTCGAAGTTCTCACTGGGCCCAAAAAACGAAGTGGTTTATTCCAATATTATGATCTATAGATATCTGGATAAAAGTTGTAAGATAGAAATCATTTGTTGCTGATGAGAGATTTCATTTTCCTGAAAAGAAAACTTTTGGGCTGAGAGATACCCTGATCTTAAGCAGGAAATGGCTTCATTAAAAAGGATTTTTAATCATCACTATAGTAAATATTTAGGTGTTAGGCTTTAATAGGCTGTGCTCTAAAGGATAAATCAGGGCCACCTGCAGATGTTGCTTAAATTTAAATTTAAACTTAAACTAAGCTGCCCACATGGTTCTGGTGGAGTCATGGTGGATCTCCAACCAAAATAATGAGAATTAAATATTTTTTGTCAGTGTTTTTTTCTCCCTGGTGCTTTCTCA
>NW_026631642.1:0-1234 GCF_030028575.1 Malurus melanocephalus
TCCCAGTTTATCCCAGTTCAATCCCACTCTCTCACCGTTGCCGCACCCGTTTCCATCTCTCCATGTTTTTGTAGATCAGTGACGTAATCGAGGGGGCGGGGTCCAGAACCTGGGGGCGGGGCCAAGGGTGATGATGTCATTGAAGGGGTGGGGCCAAGGGAGATGACATCATTGAAGGGGAGGCCATGGGGCAGTGACATCATTGAAGGGGCGTGGTCAAAGGGAGGTGACATCATTCAAATGGGGGCAATAAGAGGCAGTGATGTCATTGAGGAGGGGGGGTCAAAGGGAGATTTTGGGCTGATTTTGGGTGATTTTGGGTGATTTGGGGGATATTTTTGGGGTATTTTTGAGGTGATTTTGAGATATTTTCGGGAAATTTTTGGGGATATTTTTGGAACATTTTTTGGGTATTTTTGGGGTTATTTTGGGGATACCTTTGGGATATTTTGGGGTGATTTCAGGGTTCTTTTTTAGGGTAATTTTGAGGCATTTTTAGGGTATTTTGAGGATTTTTTTTGTATTTTTAGGATATTTTTGGGCTGGTTTAGGGATATTTTGGGGTGATTTTGGGGATATTTTCAGGCTATTTTTGGGCTGATTTGGGGCTATTTTCAAGGGCTGTTATGGGATGTTTTTTGGGCTATTTTCGGGGCTATTATGGGATGTTTTTAGGATATTTTTGGGCTGATTTTGGGCTGTTTCTGTGGCTATTATGGGATGTTTTTTGGGATCATTCCGGGGTGATTTTGGGCTATTTTTGGGGCTATTATGGGATGTTTTTTGGGGTATTTTCGGGGCTATTATGGGATGTTTTTGGGGGTATTTTGGGGATATTTTTGCGATATTTTTAGAATATTTTGGGGTGATTTTGGGCTATTTTTGGGGATATTTTTGGGCTGTTTTGGGAATATTTTTAGGATATTTTAGGGTGATTTTGGGGTATTTTTGAGATATTTTTGGGGACATTTTGGGGATATTTTTAGGATATTTTTGAAGCAATTTTAGGCTATTTCCATGGCTATCATGGGATGTTTTTGGGGATATTTTTGCGATATTTTTAGGATATTTTTGGGGTGATTTTGGGCTATTTCCATGGCTATTATGGGATGTATTTTGTCTCTGACCTGTCCAGTGCCGTCGCTCTCCTCCGGTCCCAGGGGGGAGGGGACGCGCGGGGCCACGGCCGGGCCGGGGGGGGGCAGCTCCGTGACGTCATCGGCCTTGGGCGGGG
>NW_026631643.1:0-1234 GCF_030028575.1 Malurus melanocephalus
TGGCAGCAGTGACTGTGACTTTGATCACTCCTAAAGCCGTAAAGATCCCAAGCGGAATAAAGGGACCAATCATCATCAACAGGCGGGCARTGGGAGCCCTCCTCCTGGGGCGCTCCTCTGCTTCTATGTTGGGGTTATTTGTGTTGCCTGGGGTTATYGATGCTGATTACACAGGGGAAATTTACATTCCGATACACAATCCRTTTCCCCCRCTACATATTACCAGGGGCCAAAGGATTGCTCAGTTAATTCCGCTGGAGCAATTATCAAAAGCCCTGCCTCCACATTGTCAGCAAGAGCGTGGAGACCAAGGATTTGGCTCCACGGGGGGGCTTATATTACTAACTCTAGACCTAAGTAACTGGTCCAAACATGATATTACATTGGAGTTTCGGGGAGAAACAATAACTCTCCGAGGTCTCCTGGACATGGGGACTGATTCCAGCATAATCTCTCCAGAGTGCTGGCCAAAGACCTGGCCCCTACCATCAGCTATGACTACTGTAACAGGTGTAGGAGGTCTGACACTGGCACAAAAGTTGCCATCTCTATTAGTCACTATAAATGGCAAATCACTACAAAGTGTCTTTTCTGTGGTGCCACTGCCTCCCAGCGTGCAGTGCTTAATTGGTCATGACATTCTCTCACACCTGGGGGTTGTACTTACCAACAAGCACCCTTTGGGCTAGCAGCCTTTGCTTGGACTTCCCCCATCCCACTTACTTGGACCACTMACTCTCCAGTGTGGGTTAAGCAATGGCCTTTAAAAAGGGAAAGTCTYACACAAGCCCATAGGTTGGTTCAAGAACARTACATCCAKGGGCACTTAAAGCTTTCCACTAGCCCATGGAATACCCCCATATTTGTTATAAGGAAGAAGTCGGGTAAATATCGGTTATTACACGACCTAAGGGCTGTTAATAATCAGATGGAGTCCATGGGGGCTCTGCAACCAGGTTTGCCCAATCCCACAATGTTGCTATGTCACTGGCCCTTACTGGTATTAGATCTGAGGGATTGCTTCTTCACCATCAAGTTACATCCACGGGACAWTMAGAGATTTGCGTTCACACTACCAKCCCTTAACAGGGAARCACCTGACCAGCGCTTTGAGTGGGTGGTCCTGCCACAAGGGATGCGCAATAGTCCAACTGTGTGTCAACTTTATGTTGATAGTGCGCTACGGCCCATTCGCAAAGCCTGACCAGATATGGTAGTGTACCATTATATGGAC
>NW_026631644.1:0-1136 GCF_030028575.1 Malurus melanocephalus
CCCCATTTTTTCCCCCACTTTTCCCCATATTTTGCCATTTTCCCCCACTTTATCCCTATTTTTTCCAATTTTTTCCATTTTTCCCCATTTTTTTCCCATTTTTTCCAATCTTTCCCCCTCTTTTTTTGTTTTTTCCATTTTTCTCCTCCCAGTCCCTCCCAGTCCATCCCAGTATCCCCAATCCCCAGATTTTTCCCATTTTTCCCAATTTTCCCAATTTTTTTCTGTTTTTTCCATTTTTTTTCTCCTCCCAGTCCCTCCCAGTTTATCCCAGCCCATCCCAGTATCCCCAGTCCCCATATTTTTCCCCATTTTCCAAATTTTTTCCAATACTTTCCCATATTTTTCCCATTTTTTCCCATTTTTTCCCGTTTTTTCCCATTTTCTCCATTTTTTTTCCCTTCCCAGTCCATCCCAGTCTGTCCCAGTCTGTCCCAGTATCTCCAACCCCCAATTTTTACCTGATTTCCCCCCTTTTTTCCCCAATTTTTTCCCATTTTCCCCCAATTTTTTCCGATGTTTTTCCCGTTTTTCCATCCCGGTCTGTCCCAGTGTCCCCAATCCCCCTTTTTTTCCCAATTTCTTCCATTTTTTCCCCATTTTTCCCATTTTTTCCCCTCCCAGCCCCTCCCAGTATTCCCAATCCCCATTTTTTTTCCATTTTTCCCCATTTTTTCCCAATTTCTCCCATTTTTCCCCTTCCAGTTTATCCCAGTCCCTCCCAGTCCCTCCCAGTCCCCCAAATCCCCAATATTTTTCCATTTTCCCCCATTTTTTCCCCATTTTCCCCTCCCAGTCCATCCCAGTATCCCCAACCCCCGATTTTTACCCCATTTTTTCCCAATTTCCCCTCCATTTTTCCTCATTTTCCCCATTTATCCCCATTTTTTCCCATTTTTCCCATCCCAGTCCCTCCCAGTATTCCCAAATCCCCAATATTTTTCCATTTTTCCCCATTCCCCCCCCATTTTTCCCAATTTTTCCCCATTTTTCCTCATTTTTCCCAATTTTTCCCCATTTTCCCTCTCCCAGTCCATCCTAGTATTCCCAATCCCCCATTTTCCCCCATTTCTCCCAATTTTCCCCCATTTTTTCCTTTTTTTCCTGGGTTTTTTACCCATTTTTTCCCATTTTCC
>NW_026631645.1:0-1234 GCF_030028575.1 Malurus melanocephalus
AGTGGCCAAAGTGCTGCCCAAGTTGGCTCTGTCAGGGCCTTTCAGCTGCTGCCCATCCCTGTGCCCCTCCAGCCCAGGCTGTCCCACGCTGTCCCTGCCCTGTCCCTCTGTCCCTGCAGGCTGTCGTCACCCCCCGGCTGCCCCACCTCGCTGCCCCTTCCTGCACTGACAGCTCTGCGTCCTGCCTGCCTCTGCCTGGGCACACAGAGCCTTGGGCTGGGCCAGACTCCTTCTGGGCGACGTGTGGCACCCCAGCCCTGACCTGGCAGGGAAATTCCTTCTCCTCATGTCCAGTCTGCACCTCCCCAGCTGCCCTTGGCATTCATTATTTCTTTCTCCAGCTGTTTTCTGCTGTGTCAAAGGATCCACCGTCTCTGAAACCACCCTTCAAGCACTTCCAGGATATTGTTGTTCTGTCCTCACTCTCCACATCACTGAGCCCAGGGCCCTCCATCTCTCTATGGATTATGTTCTTGAGGTCTCCCAATCCCATCTTGGGAGATTTTTGTGTTCTTTCAAGGTCTTTCCAGATTAAAACATTGTGGTCATGAGTAATCCACGTAAGACCAAGATAATTTTTCAGGCTTGTAGTGGCAATGGAAGGGGAATGCCTTTAAAATTGTCAAGGATAAATCTGGATTTTTTATAAAGAAAGAATAATTTATGATCAGGTTGCAAGACAGAGGCTGGTTGTCCATAGAAGTGAATGCCCCATCCCAAAAATTGTTCAAGGTTAGGAACTTTAAAAAATCTCATCCACTGATGGCTGTGCCTTCCCACAGCAAAGAGGGTGCAGTAAATGATATTTTAGGGTCATTCATATTTAAAAAGCAAATGTTCAAAAATTAATTCAAGGAATGTTTTGTCACATCCTCACGAAAGGCTCAGCAAGGGGGGTACATGGCAGAACTTTCCAGCATGACCTTGCCAATTGAGCGTGGGGGCTTGAGACTCATGAGGGACATTCACAAACGGGCTTTGGCGCCTCTGCAAGATTTGCCATGGGATGTCTGACAAAGGATCAGAGGAAGGGTGGGGGCATCAAGGTGATTTGCTGAGTAACAGGCAGTGGAAAACAGAGAAAAAAGGGGATGAAAAGGCTGGTCCTGTGATCTGCAGCTGACCCCCACAGCCTGTCCCATTCTCTGAACCCTCCATTGCCAAAAACTCCCTGGGACAAGGGAGCTCTCTGCTCTGGGTACAGAGGGAGGTCCAAGTGCCAGATACTGGAGTG
>NW_026631646.1:0-1234 GCF_030028575.1 Malurus melanocephalus
TCAGATTTGTTGGGATCAGATTGGATATGGGATTGGGATCAGGGATCAGATTTGATGGGATCAGATCTGGGATCAGAGATCAGATTTGTTGGGATGGGATCAGGTCCCTGGTGGCCCCGAGGGCAGTGTGGCTGTGCAGGGTCAGCGCCGGCTGTGGGTGCTGCAGGATGGAGTGTCCCATGGGTGTCCCGTGGGTGTCCTATGGGTGTCCTGTGTCCAGCTGCCCAGCCTGGCCCGGCTCTGCAGGAAGGGGCTGAGGTTTCCTCTGAGCCCAGCCCAGCTCTGAGCCCAGCTCTGAGCCCAGCCCAGCTCTGAGCCCAGCTCTGAGCCCAGCTCAGCTCTGTGCCTGACCCCAAGGGTGTCTCTGTTCCTGAGAACGGGGTCCCAGCGGGGCACAGGGATGGGATTGTCCCTATGGCCCCTGTGCTGTGGATCCCATCCCGGGTCCCCTCCCGGGGCTGGAACGTATCCCCACATCCCGATTGTCCCTATGGTCCCTGTGCCATGGATCTCATCCCATGTCCCTTCCCGGGGCTGGAATGTGTCCCCACGTCCCCTGGAGCGAGGGCTGTCTGTCCCAAACCCGGGAGAGGCACTCACAGGAGCAGCTCAGTGCTCGCAGCGCCACGGCCAGGGATCGCCGTTCATGGGGTGACCCCATCACTCCTGGGGTGCTCCGAAATCCCAAACTGGGGTGCTCTGAAATCCCAGACTGGGGTGCTCTGAAATCCCAGACTGGGGTGCTCTGAAATCCCAAACTGGGGTGCTCTGAAATCCCAAACTGGGGTGCTCTGAAATCCCAAACTGGGGCGCTCCAAAATCCCAAACCGGGGTGATCTGAAATCCCAAACTGGGACGCTCCAAAATCCCAAACCGGGGCACTCCAAAATCCCAAACTGGGGTGCTCCAAAATCCCAAACTATGGTGCTCCAAAATCCCAGACTGGGGTGCTCCTATGGGGTGCTCTAAAATCCCAAACTGGAGCACTCCAAAATCCCAAACTGGGGCGCTCCAAAATCCCAAACCGGGGTGCTCCTGATCCCAAACTGGGGCGCTCCAAAATCCCAAACCGGGGTGCTCCTGATCCCAAACTGGAGTGCTCCTGATCCCAAACCGGCCCCATTGTTCTCAATGTCTCAGGGCAGGGATCTGTGTCCCTGGGCAGTTTTATTTGTGATTTAGGCAGGGATTTGTGTCCCTGGGCAGGGATCTGTGTCCCTGGGCAGTTTTATTT
>NW_026631647.1:0-1113 GCF_030028575.1 Malurus melanocephalus
GCTGTGAGAGGTGAGACCCCAAAAATATACCCAGAGATCCCAAAATATCCATTGGGAACCCCAAAATATCCACTGACCCCAAAACAACCCCCTGGAAACCCCAAAAAAAACCATCCTGAGATCCCAAAATATCCACTGAGCCCAAAATATCCACTGACCCCAAAAAAATATCCACTGACCCCAAAAATGTACCTCGGGACCAACCTGGTGGAGCTGGCGCTGGCCACCAACATCCCCAAGGGCTGTGCCGAGACAGCTGTGAGAGGTGGGACCCCAAAAATATACCCAGAGACCCCAAAAAAACATCCTGAGATCCCAAAATATCCACTGACCCCAAAAATGTACCCTGGGACCAACCTGGTGGAGCTGGCGCTGGCCACCAACATCCCCAAAGGGTGTACCGAGACAGCTGTGAGAGGTGGGACCCCAAAAAAACATCACTGACCCCAAAAAATGTACCTTGGGACCCCAAAAAAACACACTGACACCCCCAAAAAACATCCTGGGACACCTGAAAAACATCCTGAAATCTGAAAAACCACATTGCGATCCCAAAATATCCACTGAGAGTATCAAAACCCCACCCACTGACCCCAAAAATCATGCTGGAACCCCAAAAAAACCATCCTGAGATCCCAAAGTATCCACCGAGAGCATCAAAATATCCCCTGACCCCAAAAAAACATCACTGACCCAAAAAAAGCATCACTGACACCAAAAATGTACCCTGGGATCCCAGAATATCCATTGACCCCCAAAAAAATATCCACTGACCCCTAAAAAACATCCTGAGAACCCCAAAATAACCATCCTGTGATCCCAAAAACCATCCTGGGATCCCAAAATCTGCCCTGGGACCCCCAAATTCTGCTCTGGGACCCCCAAAAACCATCCTGGGACCCCCAAAATCTGCCCTGGGACCCCCAAAATCTGCTCTAGGACCCCCAAAATCCCATTCTGGGCCCCCCCTAATTGGGGCGGGGGTCTCAGGCGCCGCCCCTCCCCCACAGTGCACGTGTCCTACCTGGATGGCAAAGGGAACCTGGAGCCACAGGGGGCAGGTGAGGAGAGACCCCTCCCCAAAATACCCACGGGACTCCCCAAAACACCCCT
>NW_026631648.1:0-1234 GCF_030028575.1 Malurus melanocephalus
GACCCCGCTGTCCCCTCCCCACCCAGCCCTGCGCGATAACCGCATCCAACTGGAAAGATCCACGCCCAACGAGCTGACCATCAGCATCAGCGACGTGGCGCTGGCCGACGAGGGCGAGTACACCTGCTCCATCTTCACCATGCCCGTGCGGACGGCCAAGGCGCTGGTCACCGTGCTGGGTACGACACGGGGGACATGGATGGGTGGAGAAGGTCGGGAGGAACGGAAATTGTGGTTTTTGAGCTTAAAATTGGCTCTCCTGAGCTCAAAATCGCCATTTTTGAGCTCAAAATCACCCCCCTTGGCTGAAAATTGCATTTTCTGAGCTCAAAATCAGGTTCTTTGAGCCCAAATTTGGATAAAAGATGAGGTTTTGGTTCTGGAGAACCTCAGGAGAACCCAAAATCACCTTCCCTTACCTCAAATTTGGACCCTGAGTGAGGTTTTAGTTCTTGAGAACCTCAGGAGACCCCAAAATCACCTTTTCTGAGCTCAAAGTCGGCTCTCCTGACCCCAAAATCGCCGTTTCTGAGCTCAAAATCATCTCCCCTGACAGAAATTTGGGTCCCTGGGTGAGGTTTTGGTTCTGGAGAACCTCAGGAGAACCCAAAACCACCTCCCCTGACCCCAGATTTGGACCTCTGGGTGAACTTTCAGTTGTGAAGAACCTCAGGAGAATCGCCATTTCTGAGCTCAAAATCGGCTCTCCTGAGCTCAAAATCGCCGTTTCTGAGCTTAAAATTGGCTCTCCTGACACCAAAATCGCCGTTTCTGAGCTCAAAATCGGTTCTCTTGAGCCTAAATTTGGATAAAAGATGAGGTTTTGGTTCTGGAGAACCTCAGGAGAAACCAAAATCATCTCCCCTGACCCCAAATTCGAACCCCGGGTGAGGTTTTTGTTGTGGAGAACCTCAGGAGAACCCAAAACCACCTCCCCTGATCCCAAATTTGCACAAAAGATGAGGTTTCAGTTCAGGACACCCTCAGGAGAACCTCAAGAGAACCCAAAATTGCCTTTTCTGACCACAAATTCCAACCCAGGGTGAGGTTTGTGTTGTGGTGAACCCCAGGAGAACCTTAGGAGAACCCAAAATCACCTTTTCTGAGCCCAAAATCACCTCCCTTGACCCGAAATTTGGATCCCTGCATTCTGGAGAACCTCAGGAGAACCCAAAACCATCTGTCCCTGACTGCCTGGAAACCCCCAAATGTCCCATTTTTTCATTTTTTTGGG
>NW_026631649.1:0-1170 GCF_030028575.1 Malurus melanocephalus
CCCGGCTCCGAGGGAAATTTGGGAACCCGGCTCCGAAGGAAATTCGGGATGGGAAGCCCGGTTTTGTCGAAAATTTGGGGTGGGGAGCCCGGCTCCGGGGGAAATTTGGGATGGGGAAACCCGGTTTTGGAGGAAATTCGGGATGGGGAACCCGGTTTTGGAGGAAATTCGGGGTGGAGAACCCGGTTTTGGAACGAAATTTGGGGTGGGGAGCCCGGCTCTGGAAGGAGATTTGAGGTGGGGAACCCGGTTTTGGAAGGAAATTTGGGATGGGGGGGCCGGCTCCGGGTGAAATTTGGGAACCCGGCTCTGAAGGAAATTTGGGGTGGGGAGCCCGGTTTTGGAGGACATTTGGGATGGGGAACCGGGGTCTGGAAGGAAATTCGGGATGGGGAACCCGTTTTTGGAGGAAATTTGGGATGGGAAACCCGGTTTTGTCGGAAATTTGGGGTGGGGAGCTCGGCTCTGGAAGGAAATTTAGAATGACGAGCCTAGCTCCGAGGGAAATTTGGGAACCCGGCTCCAAAGGAAATTCGGGATGGGGAGCCCGATTTTGGCAGAAATTTGGGATGGGGAGCCCGGTTCTGGAAGGAAATTTGGGATGGGAAACCCGGTTTTGGCAGAAATTTGGGATGGGGGGTCCGGCTCCGGGGCAAATTCGGGAACCCGGCTCCGGTGGAAATTTGGGATGGGGAGTCCGGTTTTGGAGGAAATTTGGGATAGGGAACCCAATTTGGCAGAAATTCGGGATGGGGAACTCGGCTCTGGTGGAAATTCGGGATGGGGAGCCCGGCTCTGGAAGGAAATTTGGGATGGGGAGCGCGGTTTTGGCTCTGGAAGGAAATTTGGGATGAGGAACCCAGTTTTGGAGGAAATTTGGGGTGGGGAACCCGGTTTTGGAAGGAAATTTGGGATGGGGAACCCGGTTTTGGAGGAAATTTGGGGTGGGGAGCCCGATTTTGGCGACCTCGTGGCGAGAATTGTCCCGGGAGCGGCCCGGGTGGGGTTGGGCGGTGGAAATTCCGGGAATTCGGCTCCGGGGGAAATTCGGGATTTCGCCGGGAGCACCGGGAGGAACCGGGAAGGGCCGGGAGATCCAGAACATTCCATGACTTTGGAGAGCTCGGAGCGGGGTTTGGCTACTGAAAACGGGGGATTGGCCAGCGGGGG
>NW_026631650.1:0-1177 GCF_030028575.1 Malurus melanocephalus
TGCCCCACAGATTTTGGGGTCCCCACCCCATGGATTCTCTGCCCCATAGATTTCTTTCTGCCTTACACATTTCTGTCTCTGCCCCACACATTTCTGCCCCACAGATTTCCCAGCCCCATCGATTTTTCTGCCCCACAGATTTGGGAGTCCCAGCCCCATAGATTTTTCTCTCTCTGCCCCATAGATTTTTTTGCCCCACAGATTTCTCTCTGCCCCATAGATTTCTCTCTCTGCCCCACACATTTCTCTCTGCCCCATAGATTTCCGCCCCATAGATCTTGGGGTCCCAGCCCCATAGATTCCTCTGCCCCACACATTTTTCTGTCTCTGCCCCACACATTTCCTTCTGCCCCACACATTTCTCTGCCCCACACATTTCTCTGCCCCATAGATTTTCTCTCTGCCCCATAGATTTCTCTGCCCCATAGATTTTGTGTCTCTGCCCCACACATTTCTCTCTGCCCCATAGATTTGGGGTTTAATGGGTCCCAATCCTCTCTGCCCCATAGATTTCCGTGCCCCACACATTTCTCTCTCTGCCCCATAGGTTTTGGTATCTCTGCCCCATAGAGTTTTGGGAATTTGGGTCTCTGCCCCATAGATTTCTCTCTCTGCCCCACAGATTTCTCTCTGCCCCATAGATTTTCTGTCTCTGCCCCATAGATCTTGGGGTCCCAGCCCCACAGATTTCTCTGCCCCACAGATTTTTGGGTCTCTGCCCCATAGATTTTCTCTCTGCCCCACAGATTTTTCTCTGCCCCATAGATTTTGGTGTCTCTGCCCCATAGATTTCTTTGCCCCATAGATTTCTCTGCCCCATAGATTTTCTCTCTGCCCCACACATTTTTGGGGTCCCAGCCCCACACATTTCTCTCTGCCCCATAGATTTCCCAGCCCCATAGATTCCTCTGCCCCATAGATTTCTCTCTTCCCCACAGATCTTCCTCTCTCTGCCCCATAGATTTCTGTGCCCCACACATTTCCCTCTGCCCCACACATTTCCCTCTGCCCCACACATTTTTGTGTCTCTGCCCCATAGATTTTGGGATTTTGGATCTGTGCCCCATAGATTTTTCTGTCTCTGCCCCACAGATTTCCACCCCATAGATTTCTCTCTGCCCCACAGATCTTTGTCTCTGCCCCATAGATTCTCTGCCCCATAGATTTCTCTGCCCCA
>NW_026631651.1:0-1234 GCF_030028575.1 Malurus melanocephalus
ATGGGTTTCCCAGGACGTTGGTTGATGTCAGCCATGCAGAATGGATTTCTCGGGATGTTAAATGATGTCAGCCATGSAGGATGGGCTGCCAGGGATGCAGAATGTGCTGTCCAGAATGCTGGCCAATCTCAGCCATGCAGAATGGCTTGCACAGGACACTGGTTGATGTAAACCACGCAGGATGATGTCAGGGATGCAGGATGGATTTCTCAGGATGTTAAATGATGTCAGCCATGCAGGATGGATTGTTAGGGGTGCAGAATGCGCTGTCCAGGATGCTGGCCCATATCAGCCAGGCAGGGTGGATTTCTCAGGATGTTAAATGATGTCAGCCATGCAGGGTGGATTGTCAGCGATGCAGAATGCGCTGTCCAGAATGCTGGTCCATACCAGCCATGCAGGATGAATTGTGAGGGACGCAGGATGGATTGTGAGGGATGCAGGATGGATTGTGAGGGATGCAGGATGGATTGTCAGGGATGCAGAATGCTCTGTCCAGGATGCTGGCCCACACCAGCCATGCAGGAAGCCTTGCCCAGGATGCTGGTTGATGTCAGGGATGCAGAATGCTCTGTCCAGGATGCCGGCCCACACCAGCCATGCAGGAAGCCTTGCCCAGGATGCTGGTTGATGTCAGGGATGCAGAATGCGCTCTCAGGATGCCGGCCCACACCAGCCATGCAGGAAGCCTTGCCCAGGATGCAGGATGGGTTGTCAGGGATGCAGGATGCGCTCCCAGGATCCTGGCCCACACCAGCCATGCAGGATGGTTTGCCCAGGATGCCAGCCCACACCAGCCATGCAGGATGGATTGTCAGGGATGCAGGATGGATTGTGAGGGATGCAGAATGCTCTGTCCAGGATGCCAGCCCACACCAGCCATGCAGGATGGTTTGCCCAGGATGCCAGCCCATACCAGCCATGCAGGATGGATTGTCAGGGATGCAGGATGGTTTGCCCAGGATGCCAGCCCACACCAGCCATGCAGGATGGATTGTCAGGGATGCAGGATATTTGTCCAGGATGCCAGCCCACACCAGCCATGCAGGAAGCCTTGCCCAGGATGCTGGTTGATGTCAGGGATGCAGAATGCTCTGTCCAGGATGCCAGCCCACACCAGCCATGCAGGATGGTTTGCCCAGGATGCAGGATGGGTTGTCAGGGATGCAGGATGCGCTCCCAGGATCCTGGCCCATACCAGCCATGCAGGATGGTTTGCCCAGGATGCCAGCCC
>NW_026631652.1:0-1177 GCF_030028575.1 Malurus melanocephalus
TCCTCTCTCAAACAAAAGGATTTTTCAAAAAGAAGAAATAGATTGAAATCTGATGGTTCTGCTGGGGTTAACTCATCTCCTGGCAGAGCTGGATGAAAATATTTTGATGAATTATTTCTTGATTTTTATTTYTTTTTGGCCCTTTTCCCTAAAAGTATCCAATCCACATTGATTCCTGTTTGGGCCGCTCCCTCCACCGCCACGATCCCGTTTCTCCTCCAGGATTTGGATTGGGCACAGCACCATTTCCCTCCCCCCACTCCAAATATTTAGATTAGATTAAACGGGGGCAGGCCGTTAATTGCAGTCTGTATTTAACGAGAATTGATTACGGTACTACTGTGTTTGCACAGCTCTGGACAAGGCCCCAGTGACCCAGGATTGTTTGGGTGTGGGTGAAACCTTCTGCTGCAGCCAGGCTTCCAATTCCCGGGAAAAATCTGGCAATGCCAAGTTGGGTTTGGTGAGCCAGATTTCCAGGAAAATTTTGTTTATTCCACATTGGGTTTAGTTATCCAGATTTCCAGGAGGATTTTGGCAATGCCAAGTTGGGTTTAGTGAGTCAGATTTCCAATTTCCAGGAAAATTTTGGCAATGCCAAGTTACATTTGGTTATCCAAACTTCCAATTTCCAGGAGGATTTTGGCAATGCCAAGTTGAACTTGGTGAGCCAGATTTCCAATTCCCAAGAGGATTTTGGCAATGTCAAGTTGGATTTGGTGAACCAGATTTCCAGGAAAATTTTGTTAATACAGGTTGGGTTTGTTTATCCAGATTTCCAATTTCCAGGAGGATTTTGGCAATACCAGGTTGGATCTGGTGAGCCAAACTTCCAATTTCCAGGAAAATTTTGTTTATACCACATTGGGTTTAGTTATCCAGACTTCCAATTTCCAGGAGCAATGCCAAGTTGGGTTTGGTGAGCCAGATTTCCAATTTCCAGGCAAATTTTCTGGTTCAGAACCAGAGAATGATTAAAGCTGGGAAACGCTCCAAGACCATTGAGTTTGTCATGGAATTCTGGAATGGTTTGGGTGGGGAGAGACCCAAAAATTCATGCAATTCTAATTCACAATGGACAGAGAGAGCTCCCAGCACCCCAGGGTGCTCCAGCCTGGCTTTGGACATTCCCAGGGATCCAGGGGCACCCAGAGCTCCTCCGGGAATTCCATCCCAG
>NW_026631653.1:0-1185 GCF_030028575.1 Malurus melanocephalus
CCGGTAGCGGAGACAGAGCGCCCAGGACATACCGTGCACAGTCAGACAGCTGATGCTGCGGTATTCCTGGACGCAAAGGACTGCTACCGGACTGAGGCACTTAGGAAGGCTGTGCTCATGGTCCAGAAGCCCTTGGAATACCCAGAGGAGCAGTTGGACTAGCAGTGAAGCATAGAGGAACCATCACAAACAGAAAGACGTGCAGGACGTGCCCAAAGCCTTTCTGCACCGACAGACATCAACACTCCAGTTCAAGTGAGACGACCGAGTCTTGTCTGGAGAGCACTGCGCTTAGCCTCTATTGTCACGTCTCGCAAAGGAAGGAAGGGGAAGAGGCACTCAAAAAGCTGATGCAATGGATGTACTGGACACAGCAGAGTACATCCAGGGAATTGTCCTGGACAAGTCTACACCCAAGTTCCATCAATCCAGCCAGCAGACTGCAGAGCACCATTATATGGACAATGGCAGTAGGCATGTGTCATCAGCAGTATCACCCACTGCAGCAGCTGTGGACAGCCGAGCACATGGGACACAAAGCGCCTCGGCTGATGGTGTGGTGTGGCTGCATGCAAAGGACTGCTACAGAATTGAGATGATTAAGCAGGCCAGGCTTATGGTCCAGAAACCATTTCAATAGCCAGAACATCCGTAAAAGTAGGAAGGAAGCATGGACACTGCAAGGGCAGCAAGAGGTACAGCAGTAGAGGCAGAGAGACCTGGACGTGCCACACAGAGCCCCACATTCCTGAATCCACCCCTGCTGGATACGGTAGTATCCATATATAAGTACCTATATATGTCTATATATATATATATATATATATGTATATACACACACCCATATACACCGAGATACATGTACCTATATTCTTATATAGTTGCAGATATTTATACATATGTACACACATTCATATCTATATCTATAGTTATATATATATATATTTACACATGTATATAGCACCCCTACACGTTAGCTATCTCACTCGTCCCAGCCTATCTGCCTTCCCTCTTGCTGGGCACCTGGCAGGACGCCAGCTGCCCCCTGAGCCTTGTGCGCAGCCTTGAGTCCTGCCCTGCCCCTTCGCCTGACCCAGCCCCTGCCTGTCCTGCCTCCGTGTCCCTGGGTGAATCCTGCCCGAGTCGCCTGTGCCGGACCCTGCCTGTTCCGACCTAGCCCGCTGC
>NW_026631654.1:0-1176 GCF_030028575.1 Malurus melanocephalus
GTGGATGGGCACGAAGACGTAGGCTGTGTACACCACCATGGCCACCACGGTGACRGTGATGGTGTGGAACATGGACTGCTCCCAGGGCTCCAGCACGTAGCTGCACGTCACCAGCAGGTACTGGTAGTACAGCCAGTAGATGTAGTCCTTGACCCTCTTCACGTCCATCTTCAGCTCCAGGGGGCTTGGGGAACACCTGCAATGACAGGGAGGTCGGGATTACAGCTGGCATATCTCATGGAACCGCTAGACAAATTGAATTTCTGAGGCATCAGTGCCCCCAGCTCCCCAGAGCAAAGAAAAGTGCGGAGTTCTGCTCTGTTCTTGGAGCTGTGTCAGCTGCACTTTCCCACTTCCCAGAAAATCTGGGGCTGCCCCATCCCTGGAACTGTCCAAGGCCAGCTTGGAGCACCCTGGAGGATTAAGCTCCCTTCCAACTCAAACCATYCTGATTCCATCAATTCCAACCCAAACMATCCCGTGATTCCATCAATTCCCATATTCTGAGTGCGTTTTCCTATTCATCCCCCATAGAAATCAGGGAAATGGGCATTTAAAAGGGAAGGCTTTGGGCCAGCTGCCATAAATGTTCCATAAATGTTCAATAAATGTTCCATAAATTTCATGTCTGCCCTGGAATAAAGATGAGGTTTAAAGAACAGCTCTGTAAAAACTCCTCTGCTTACTTTTGAGAATCGTTGTTATTGTTCTGCAATCATTGGGAATAAAGAAAAGATAAGATATGAAAGAGCAAGGGAGAAAAAAGTAATCTCCTATTGCAGAAGAATTGTTTTCAGCTCATTCCAAAGAAATGAAAAACGTTCCAGATTAAAAGAGTATTTAATGGAAGTTRCAAGCCTAGGAAAGATTTTCCTCTTGGGTAATACCTTTATGKATCCATTGTTGCCAGCTCCACATGGAGAGGAGAATGGCTGAGCAAGAATTAACTGGAAGATAGGGTTTGCTTCTGCTCATTGTTAAAATTGCTTTTTGGCATTTTGGCATCAGGCTAAAAAAATCTATTAAGAGAAAATAGAATGGTAAGAAACTGCACAAAGCTCCACAGAGGGATTCTGTTATTTTGGGATTTAAGGACATTCCCAGCAGGTCAGTCCACAGGGAATAGAGCAGATTTCCCTGCTGGAAAACCTTTCCCTGCAGCTCCAGCACAGCCTG
>NW_026631655.1:0-1233 GCF_030028575.1 Malurus melanocephalus
GTGTCAGCTCCATCCTGGCTGCCACTACCCAAACAAACACTCAGGGAGAGAAATATCAGTTCAACAACATCCAATTCCACTTTCTGATTCCTTCACCCTGCTCTTCTAAACTCTGGGGCAGCACCTTTATCATTTTACCCACTCCCTCCTCTCAATATCTGCTGCCATTCACAAAACTTCCTTGATTTTGGCGATGATTTGCTCAGCACAGCTCCTCTCCCTCTCCACGGTGTTGCACCTTTATCATTTTACCCACTCCCTCTCCACAATATCTGCAGTCACTAACAAAACTTCCTCGATTTTGGCAATGATTTGCTCAGCACAGCTCCTCTCCAAAGCGCTGTACCTTTATCTTTCTACCCCCTTTCTCCCCACAATATCTGCAGTCACTCACAGCACTTCCTCGATTTTGGCGATGATTTGCTCGGCACAGCTCCTCTCCCTCTCCAGGGCGCTGCACCTTTATCTTTTTATCTTTCTATCTCTTTACCTTTTCTCTTTACCTTTTTATGTTTTTACCCCCTTCTCCCCACAATATCTTGCAATCACTCACAAAACTTCCTCGATTTTGGCAATGATTTGCTCCACACAGCTCCTCTCCCTCTCCACAGCGCTGCACCTTTATCTTTTTACCCCCCTCCTCACAATATTTGCCATCACTCACAACACTTCCTCGATTTTGGCGATGATTTGCTCAGCACAGCTCCTCTCCAAAGCACTGCACCTTTATCTTTTTACCCCTTTTCTCCCCACAATATCTGCAGTCACTCACAGCACTTCCTCGATTTTGGCAATGATTTACTCGGCACAGCTCCTCTCCACAACGCTGCACCTTTATCTTTTTACCCCATTTCTCCCCAGTGTATCTGCCATCACTCACAGCACTTCCTCAATTTTGGCGATGATCTGCTCAGCACAGCTCCTCTCCCTCTCCAAAATGCTGCACCTTTATCTTTTTACCCCCCTCCTCTCAATATCTGCCATCACTCACAGCACTTCCTCAATTTTGGTGATGATTTGCTCGGCACAGCTCCTCTCCCTCTCCACGAAGTTGCACCTTAATCATTTTACCCACTCCCTCTCCACAATATCTGCAGTCACTCACAGCACTTCCTCAATTTTGGCGATGATCTGCTCAGCACAGCTCCTCTCCCTCTCCACGGCGTTGCGGTCGCGGAGCCGCTCAGCGTCCAGCTTGGTGAGCTCTCCCTCGGCCAGGGTCAGCCCCATGCT
>NW_026631656.1:0-1233 GCF_030028575.1 Malurus melanocephalus
CCCATCTCCGCCGGTTCTATTCCCGCTGTTCCCATCTCCGCCGGTTCTATTCCCGCTGTTCCCATCTCCACCGGTTCTATCCTCCCCGTCCCCATCTCCGCCGGTTCTATCCCCGCTGTCCCCATCTCCGCCGGTTCTATCCCCGCCGGTTCTATTCCCGCTGTCCCCATCTCCACCGGTTCTACCTCCGCTGTCCCCATCTCCGCTGGTTCTATCCCCGCCGTCCCCATCCCGTCCGGTTCTATTCCCGCTATACCCACCTCCACCGGTTCTATCCCCGCCGTCCCCATCCCGTCCGGTTCTATCCCCGCTGTCCCCATCTCTGCCGGCTCCATCTCCGCCGGTTCTACCTCCGCTGTCCCCATCCCGTCCGTTTCCACCCCCGCTGTCCCCATCCCGGCCGGTTCCATGCCCGCTGTCCCCATCCCGTCCGGTTCCATGCCCGCTGTCCCCATCCCGTCCCGTTCCATACCCGCTGTCCCCATCCCGTCCGGTTCCACCCCCGCTGTCCCCATCCCGTCCCGTTCCATGCCCGCTGTCCCCATCCCGTCCGGTTCCACCCCCGCTGTCCCCATCCCGGCCCGTTCCATCCCCTCTGCTTCCATCCCGCCCCCGCTCCCCGCCCGTTGCCATGGCAGCGGCGCGGCAGGTGACCCGCTGGCCCCGCCCCTCCGCCGTGACGCGCTGTCACCGCCCCCGCCATTTTGGGAGCGGGCAGAGGCCCCGCCCCGCTCGGGGGCCATTTCGAATGCGCGGGCAGGGCCGCCATGTTGGAAAGGGGCAGGGCCGCCATGTTGGAAAGGGGCAGGGCCGCCATGTTGGAAAGGGGCAGGGCCCCACCCGCAATGGCGGCCCCGCCTCAGGCCGGGCTGTGGGGCGGGCGCGGTGCCCGCTGTGCCCTTCGCCACCGAACCCTCCCCGCGGTGCCCGCCGTGCCCTTCGCCACCGAACCCTCCCCGCGGTGCCCGCCGTGCCCTTTTCACCGAACCCTCCCTGCACTCAATCCGCTTCTTACCGAATGATGGAAAGATTTGCGTCTGAGGCGGGGTTGCCCCCTCTCACAAAGGGTGTTCCCATGCTCCGTTCAGGTCCAGCAGAATCGATGCTGGCAGAGCCCCGTCTGCGGATTTTAAACACTCTTAGGCACAGCAAGAAAATACGATAACGGTTTTTGCACTGTCAGTAATTGAATTAATAACAGTAACTCCGTGATCAACCTGAGCAAGCTGGCAC
>NW_026631657.1:0-1153 GCF_030028575.1 Malurus melanocephalus
TTTCCCAGAATCTCCTGCTTTCCCAGGAATTTCATGTTTTCCTGGGAGTCTCCTGCTTTCCTGGGAATCTCATGCGTTTCTGGGAATCTCGTGCTTTCCTGGGAATCTCGTGTTTTCCCGGGAATCTCATGCTTTTCCCAGAATCTCGTGCTTCCCGGGGATCTCGTGCATTCCTGGGAATCTCATGTTTTACCGGGAATCTCGTGTTTTACTGGGAATCTCATGTTTTACCGGGAATCTCGTGTTTTACTGGGAATCTCATGCTTTCCCAGGAATCTCCTGCTTTCCCGGGAATTTCATGTTTTCCTGGGAGTCTTCTGCTTTCCTGGGAATCTCATGCGTTTCTGGGAATCTCATGCTTTTCCCAGAATCTTGTGCTGGGAAAGCATGAGATCCCCAGGAAAGGAGTCTCGTGCATTCCTGGGAATCTCATGCTTTCCCGGTAATCTCCTGCTTTCCCAGGAATCTCCTGCTTTCCCGGTAATCTCCTGCTTTCTTGGGAATGTCATGCTTTCCTGGGAATCTCGTGCTTTCCCAGGAATCTCGTGTTTTACTGGGAATCTCGTGCTTTCCCAGGAATCTCGTGCTTTCCCGGGAATATTGTGCTTTCTCGGAAGTCTCCTGCTTTCCTGGGAATGTCATGTGTTCCTGGGAATCTCATGCCTTCCCCAGAATCTCGTGCTTTCCCGGGAATATTGTGCTTTCTTGGGAGTCTCCTGCTTTCCTGGGAATCTTGTGCTTTCCCAGGAATCTCATGCTCACCTTGTTGGATGTGAGATTGGGGCCGTGTTGTTTGACCAAGGCCGTGCTGTCCCAGCAGGGACAGGGCCAGGCAGGATCCAGTGACCCCATCCCAGTTAAACCAGTCCCTGTGGATATCCCGTGCCCAGTTTGGCTCTGCCCGTTCCATTTTGGGGCTGTAAATGGCCCTTTCCCTCTCCTTTCCCTGCTAAATTCAGCTGTGGGCAGTGAGTGGGGCCCTGGGGACACGCTGGGATCCCAAAATATCCCTTCCCTGGAGCTGCTCCATGGTCAGGACCTGCTCCTGAACCAACTGGGAGGGGTCCTGGAATTGGGATCACCCCATAGCAGCTCCAGGAATTGGGATCACCCCATAACAGCTCCAGGAATTGGGATCACCCCATAGCAGCTC
>NW_026631658.1:0-1117 GCF_030028575.1 Malurus melanocephalus
TGACCACACCCCCTAAATATGAGGCCACGCCCCCTTAAATTAGACCACGCCCTCTAAATGAGATCACGCCCCCTTAAATGTGACCACGCCCCCTAAAGGTGAGAGCACACCCCTTTTCCCCCTAAAGGTGACGTCACCCTCATTAGGTGAGGCCACAGCAGTTTAAATGAGACCACGCCCCTTAAAATGAAGCCACGCCCCCAGATGGTCCCACCCAGGTGAGACCACGCCCCCTAAATGTGGGGCACACCCATTAAATGAGGCCACGCCCCCTAGATGTGACCACGCCCTTTAAAAGTGAGGCCACGCCCACTAAATATGGAACCACGCCCCTAAAGCTGAGACCACGCCCCCCGGGTGACCCCAAGTGACCACACCCGGCCCCTCCCCCACCCTCCCAGGTGATTCCACCCCAAATGACGCCACCAGGCCCCACCCACCCAGGCCCCTCCCCCTCACCTGCGCGGGTCCCGCGCCGACTCCGCCCCTCCCCCCCCGGAAGAGGTACACGGCGCCCCTCCCCCCATCCTCCAGGGGCGCCCCTACGGCCACCACCGGCCACCAGGCCAGATGACCATCGGAGTGTCCGGCCGGCTCCGAGTGACCCCGAGTGGCCGCTGCAGTGTCCAGCAGTGCCAGCGCCGCCCCGAACTGACCGAGGGCGTGGCCGGGCTCTGGCTGGAGTGTCCGGAGGAGGCGGAGGTGAGGAGCCTGGGGGGGAGGGGACGGGTGACCAAAAATGACCAAAAATGAAAAAAAAATGATCCAGAAATGACCAAAAATGACCCCAAAATGACCCCAAAGTGACCATGAAATTACCCCRAGAGTGACCCCAGAGTGACCCCAAAATGATCCCAAAGTGACCTCTCCATCCATCCATCTGTCCATTGTCCATCTGTCCATTATCCATCTGTCCATTGTCCATCTGTCCATTGTCCATCTGTCCATTTGTCCATCTGTCCATCTGTCCATTGTCCATCTGTCCATTGTCCATCTGTCCATTTGTCCATCTGTCCATCTGTCCATTGTCCATCTGTCCATTGTCCATTTGTCCATTATCCATCTGTCCATTGTCCATTTGTCCATCTGTCCATCCCTCCAATGCCCATTTGTCCAT
>NW_026631659.1:0-1233 GCF_030028575.1 Malurus melanocephalus
AGTCCCTCTCCAGCTCTCCTGGAGCCCCTTCAGGCCCCAAAAGGGGCTCTGAGCTCTCCCTGGATCCTTCTCCTGTCCAGGTGAGCACCCCCAGCTCTCCCAGCCTGGCCCCAGAGCAGAGGGGCTCCAGCCCTGCAGCATCTSYGTGGCTCTTTGGCCGTGATCYCAGTTGATGGCTTGGATTTATGATTTTTTTAGGGGTTGTTTCAAGGATCTGTACCCAGGGAGGAGGCATCTGTGGGGCAGGAGGTGCCCGTGGGGTCTCCCTTCTCACCTGGAGCAGCCCTTGGGCAATTCCCAGAGACTGGAAACACATTCCCTGAGGTGCATCTGCCCCTTCCCTGGGCACCTGGGTCACACTGCAGCTGCAGGAGCTGCCTGAGCCGGGTCCCTCCCTCCAGTCCCTGCCCCTTCCCTGCCCCACTCGTGTCCTGCTGTGGGTCCCAGGCTCGGCCAGGACCTGTCCCTGTGTGTGTTTGGGGCTCTGTGAGCTGTGAGGGGAGCAGACCCTGCTGCTGGAGCTTTCCCAGGGCCCCTGCCCTCAGCCAGCCTTTGGGGTTTTTTTGGGTTTTTTGGGGAGGTTTTTGGGGGTTTTTTTGGGATTGGCCGAGGGTGTCGCTGCCAATTGTGGATCCCCAGGAACACAGAGTGGGCTGGCACAGAGTGCAGGGCAGATGCCAGCRCTCCAAGGGGGCAGTCTGCTGTTTGCTGGCTTCATCCCAGAGATCCCTGAATTCCTCAAACACCTGCAGCTGCGCAGGGAGGGGTTTCTGGCACCTTCTTGAGGCAGTGGCTGCAGCTCGGGGAAGGTGCAGGACTTGGTTATGGAAGGGACACCGGGCAGAGCTGGCACGGGCACCTCGGGAGGTGCTGCCACAGCCTGGGATGCTCTCTGCTGTTTGGGGAGGAGAACCAAACCTCACCTCAGCCATGGGGAGGGRTCAAGAGACCTTTTGGGTTTCCCCAGGGGTTGCAGAATCCCAGAATCTCCGAATCCCGGGGTGGTTTGGGTTGGAAAGGGACCTCAAAGCCCATCCAGTGCCACCCCTGCTATGGCAGGGACACCTCCCACTGTCCCAGGCTGCTCCCAGCCCCAATGTCCAGCCTGGCCTTGGGCACTGCCAGGGATCCAGGGGCAGCCACAGCTGCTCTGGGCACCCTGTGCCAGGGCCTCCCCACCCTCCCAGGGAACAATTCCTTCCCAATATCCCAAAGGTTGGTTTGCTGTGGGCC
>NW_026631660.1:0-1171 GCF_030028575.1 Malurus melanocephalus
ATCGCTGCAGGTGGGAAAAATTGGGAATTTTGGGAAAATTTGGGAATTTTGGGGGTTTTGGGAGGGTTTTGGGAAAAAAAATTTGGGATTTTTAGGTGAAAAATTGAGGTTTTTAGGGGAAAAATGGGTTTTTTGGGAGATTTTTAAGGGAAAATTTGAAATTTGAAGGGAAAATTTTCAATTTTGGCGGGTAAATTGGGAAAAATTCGGGAATTTTGGAGGGAAATTTTTGAAAATTGGAGGGAAAATTTGGGATTTTTGCAGGGAAAATTTGGGGACTTTGGCGGGAAAATTTAGAAGCTTAGAGGAAAAATTGGGATTTTGGAGGAAACTTGGGATTTTGGAGGGAAAATTTGGGGGTTTTTGGGGGAAAATTTTGTATTTTGGTGGGAAAATTTGGAATTTTGGGGGAAATTTGGAATTATGGCAGGAAAATGGGGATTTTGCAGTGAAAATTTGGGGGTTTGGGGAGGATTTTGTGGGAAAATTGGGATTTTTAGGGGGAGATTTGGGATTTTTGGGGAAAAATTTGGGATTTTGCGAGGGAATTTTGTAAAATTTGGGATTTTGAGGGGGAAATTTGGGGGAAAATTTGGGTTTTTGGGTAGAATTTTGTACTTTTTTTGTGCATAACTTTTGCATTTTTTAATGGATTTTCTTCATTTCTGCGCCGATTTTCACCATTTTTTTTCCTCCTTTCCCAAATTTTGGGCCAAATTCCCTGATTTTTATGTTTTTTTTCTGTTTTCCAGGCACGGTGTGCGCGCGGCTGCTCCTCCTCCCCCTCGTTCTGAGGGGATTTTGGGCTCTTGGGAGGATTTTGGGCAGAATTTTGGGAATTTTGGGGTTCGTTGAAATTCTCACCTTTTTGGGTGAAATTTTTTGCATTTTTGGATGGAAATTCCCCATTTTTGGGTGAAACTTTCACATTTTGGGTGAAATTTTCACAATTTGGGGTGAAATTTCCACAATTTTTGGGCAGAATTTCCGCGTTTTTGGGTGAAATTTTTAGATTGGCAAAACTTTCCCATTTTTGGGTGAATTTTTCACATTTTAGGGTGGAATTCTCACATTTTTAGTTGGAATTTTCACATTTCTGAGTGATTTTTTTTCGGTTTTGGGTGAAATTTTCACGATTTTGAGCGGAATTTTCGTGTTTTTTGCTGTAATT
>NW_026631661.1:0-1133 GCF_030028575.1 Malurus melanocephalus
GCAGCTGCTCCAGGACGCGGCGCGCAAAGAGGCGCTGCAGCAGAAACAGTGACCCCTCCTCAAATCCCCTAAATCCCCCAAATTCGGGGGACCCCTCCCCAAATCCCCTAAATACCCTAAATACCCGGGAACCCATCCCCAAATCCGGGGGACCCTGCCTCGAATGTGGGGGGACCCGAACCCGAATCCCCCAAATCCCCCAGGGGCGGGGGGATCCCTCCCCAAATCCAGAGGGACCCCGCCCCAAATGCAGGGGGACCCTGTCCCAAATCGGGGGACCCCTCCCCAAATCCCCCAAAGGTGGGGGGACCCCTCCCCAAATCCAGGGGACCCCCAAAAACCCCAATAAATGCACCCGTGCCCTGCTGTGTGTGTGTGTGTCTGCTGGCGGGGATTTTAGGGTGATTTTGGGGTGATTTTGGGTGTCTTCAAACCCCATTTTTGGTCTGATTTTGCGGTGTTTTTGTGGTGTTTTTCTGGGTGATTTTAGGTGTCTCCAATCCCTATTTTTGGGGTGATTTTGCGGTGTTTTTGGGGCGGTTTTGGGGTGATTTTGGGTATCCCAAATCCCCATTTTTACGGTGTTTTTGGGGTGATTTGGGGGCGGTTTTGGGGTGATTTTAGGTATCTCCAATTCCCATTTTTTGGGGTGCTTTTGGGGTGATTTTGGGTGTCTCCAATCCCCATTTTTTACGGTGATTTTGGGTGTCTCCAATCCCCATTTTTGCAGTATTTTTGGGGTGGTTTTGGGGTGATTTTGGGTGTCTTCAAACCCCATTTTTGGTCTGATTTTGCGGTGTTTTTGTCGTGTTTTTTTGGGTGTCCCCAGTCCCCATTTTTTGGGTGTTTTTGGGGTGATTTTGGGTGTCTTCAATCCCCATTTTTACGGTGTTTTTTGGGGTGTTTTCGGGAGTTTTTGGTTATCCCCGCTCCCCATTCTTCGCTGTTCCCGTTSTTCGCTCCGCCGCTCCGCTGGGGGGCGCCAAACGCGGCGGGGGCGGCGCTCTCTCCCCCCGTCTCGGTGGCACCGGAAGCCCCGCCCACCCCGGCGCGCTCCAGCCAATGGCAGCCCGCGGTGGGCGTGGCCCCGCGCATGCGCAGCACGTGCCACCCCACGTGTCTCCTCCCGCCGC
>NW_026631662.1:0-1233 GCF_030028575.1 Malurus melanocephalus
TTTTTGCACCAGCAGGCTGAGGTACAAGGCTCTGGATCTACACAGCACTGTGGTAAAGACAGGAACGCATGTGGGGACAATCCAAGCTGTAGCAGTGCCCCCACACCCACATTAGGGACATCACAATTGCTTTTAGAGCTCCTAAACCAGCTGGGGGAAAACTGTTCTTCTTTTCTCACCCCCTGCACACTGACAAGAAAGTTGAACAGAAAATCTGTCCCTTCCTCCATTATCTCTGAGCACCAAAGCAAAGAATTAAAAAACAAAAAAAACCAAAAAAACACTATCATTTTGTGCCCAGGTTGATATTTTAAAGAGCTTTATAAGATTGATTCAACCAGTGCTATCAACACCTATCTTAAAAAATACTTTCATTCCAAAAATATTGTGCTGAATGAAGAGTGGCACATGTTATGTGCCTTCCACAAAGCATGGGACGGCTGCTGCCATGCAATGGTGGGTGCAGGGTCAGAGCCTTTACCTTCAGAACTGGTCCGGCCTTCTGGAGGGACAGAGATGCATCTGTCAGAATTCCCTGGAGCTTCTGGAGCTGCACCTCGGCTCTTGGCTCACCTGTGGATAACTGGGCTGCTTTGGAGCACTGGAGAACTGGCAGTTCGGTACCAACACATGGGGTCTGCAGAATCCAAGCAGTATCTTCATGGGGCCATCCAGAGCCTGGAAAGGACAAAACAGCATCAGACACCTGTGAGATAGAAAAGTTTTGGCTGTTTCAGCTAAAAAATGTAGACTAAAAATCTCTATGGCAAAGAACAACCTTTCTCACAAGGATTCCAGTAGAATAAAAGATGCAGGTATTGGACTAACAGCCAATGCTCACAGCAAAGACAATTCCTTGGAATAACAGCTAGTGCCCACAGCAAAGGCAATTTCCTGGAATAACAGCCAGAGACCAGAGCAAAGACAAGCCCCTGTTCTGTGGGCTCCATAAACCACACGTGAACATGGCACTCCTCCTGACTGCTTCCCAAAGCACTTCTCTGCAAGAAGCTTTGGAGAACCACACAAGGCAAGAGTTCTGCAAGTGCCAGATTATTGTGCAGCAGAAAAGTTGTAAAATATGAAAGATTCTAGCAACCACAATAAATCAAATTATCTATGGCTTGTAAATATTCCAGTGATTCTCGGTTACTTCTGGGTGAAAACAAACACAGGGAAAACTTTCCAAAGTATGGTTTCTTAACTAAATTCCAGTTTGTCTGTTTCTGTTTA
>NW_026631663.1:0-1193 GCF_030028575.1 Malurus melanocephalus
TAATCCCATCAATCCCATATAATCCCATCTAATCCCATCAATCCCATCAATCCCATATAATCCCATCAATCCCATATAATCCCATCAATCCCATATAATCCCATCAATCCCATCTAATCCCATACAATCCCATATAACCCCATCAATCCCATATAATCCCATCTAATCCCATAAATCCCATAATACCTGATGATCTTTGTTGACCCCATATCTCCCATTTAGGTTGGCCAGGTGACAGTTCCGGTACCACCAGGCGCCCCCAAATCCCATCAATCCCATCAATCCCATATAATCCCATATAATCCCATCTAATCCCATCAATCCCATATAATCCCATCAATCCCATATAATCCCATCAATCCCATATAATCCCATCAATCCCATCAATCCCATCAATCCCATCTAATCCCATATAATCCCATCAATCCCATATAATCCCATCTAATCCCATCAATCCCATATAA
The DNA here is from genome assembly GCF_030028575.1 of Malurus melanocephalus. NCBI lineage: Eukaryota > Metazoa > Chordata > Aves > Passeriformes > Maluridae > Malurus > Malurus melanocephalus. The sequence goes on from NW_026631663.1 coordinate 465, forward strand.
TCCCATAAATCCCATATAATCCCATCAATCCCATATAATCCCATCAATCCCATCAATCCCATCAATCCCATATAACCCCATATAATCCCATATAATCCCATCAATCCCATCAATCCCATCTAATCCCATCAATCCCATCAATCCCATCAATCCCATCTAATCCCATATAATCCCATCAATCCCATATAATCCCATCAATCCCATCAATCCCATCAATCCCATCAATCCCATATAATCCCATATAATCCCATATAATCCCATCAATCCCATCAATCCCATATAATCCCATCTAATCCCATCTAATCCCATGTAATCCCATCTAATCCCATCTAATCCCATCTAATCCCATCAATCCCATATAATCCCATCTAATCCCATATAATCCCATATAATCCCTTATAATCCCATCTAATCCCATCTAATCCCATCTAATCCCATCTAATCCCATCAATCCCATCTAATCCCATCTAATCCCATATAATCCCATACCTGATGATCTTTGGTGACCCCATAACGTCCATTTAGGTTTGCCAGGTGACAGTTCCGGTACCACCAGGCGCCCCCAAATCCCATCAATCCCATATAATCCCATCTAATCCCATGTAATCCCATCTAATCCCATACAATCCCATCTAATCCCATACCTGGTGATCAGTTGTGACCCCATATTTCCCGTTTAGGTTCGCCAGGTGACAGTTCCGGTACCACCAGGCGCCCCCAAATCCCATC
>NW_026631664.1:0-1179 GCF_030028575.1 Malurus melanocephalus
CGGGAACCACTCCTCTCCCTAGCTGCTCTCCCTCCGGCAGCAGTGCTCACCCCCATCACGGGACACCAACGGCACCCCCCGGTCCTACTGGTGGTAACGCCCACTCTCCCTCTTCTCCTTTACCCATCCCTTTTCCATTTTCCTTTCTCTTTGCTGTCTTTTCCAGCCCCCTTTAGTGGGCAACTACTTCTCCGTTTTTGGGTTAGCAATAAATGGTTCTCAGATACAAAGTTTGTCTCGTTTGACTTCATTTCATTCTTGACCATTTAAAATGGTCATTTTCCATTTTAAAAGAACTCCTTGCAGTTCCCTACGGTTGGAATGTGAGAGACTGTAACTGCACCGAAGGGGAGGCTGTGTCACTGTACAGCTGTCACTGGGTTTGTGGCTGCGCTGGTTGTTGCTATCGCTGTTATTACTTATTTTCACTTCGTTATACATATTAATAAAATCTGTTATTCCCTTTTACCCATGTTCTTGCCTGAAAGCCCGTGATTTTTTTTTCAAAGCTATAATAATTCAGAGGGAAGAGGGGTCATATCCACCACTCCAAGAGGGGTCCCTGCCTTCATTAACAAACACCTGTCTGTCAAACCAAGACACCCATTTCACCTCCATCCCATTCCCCTGGGAATTTGGAGGATCGGGGGATCCTGAACAGGATTGGGGGATCCCAGAACGGGATTGGGGATCCCAGAATGGGATTGGGGGATCCTGAACAGGATTGGGGGATCCCAGAACGGGATGGGGGGATCCTGAACGGGATGGGGGGATTTTGAATGGAATTGGGGGATCCTGAACAGGATTGAGGGAAGAATGGGATGGAGATCCTGGGATTTAGAGCTCCCTGTGGCCATGGAATTAGGAAGAGACCCTGCCCTGCCCTGGGGGCTGGGAGGGGACAGGCCTTGGAGCAGAGCTGGACACTCCTGAGGAAGGAGCTCATGCCTAAAATATACCAGGACAATTCCATATCCCAAAAAAAACCAACTTCCAAGGCTGCCCAATTTTCCCACTTAATGCTTCCACCCCCACTGCTGAAATTCCTGGAGAAGAGAAGGAGGAAAAGCATCCCTGGATTGTCCATCCCAGCCTACCAAACCCAAAAAGGCTCATCCAGAGCCAGAGCCACTCCTGTGATCTTTGGGAATATCAGAGGGAGAGAGCAGCACACAATTC
>NW_026631665.1:0-1128 GCF_030028575.1 Malurus melanocephalus
TAAAAATCCCCTAAAAATCACCCCAAATCCACTAAAAATTCCCTAAAAAAACACAAAATCCCTGAAAATCCTCTAAAAACCCTTAAAATCACCCCAAATCCATAAAAATTCCCTAAAAATACCAAAAATCCCCTAAAAATCTCATAGAATCCTTAAAACCTTCTAAAAATGCCCTAAAAACACCCCAAGTCCACTAAAAATTCCTTAAAAATTCATAAAATCCCTGAAAATCTCATAGAATCCTTAAAATCCTATAAAAAACCCTTAAAATCACCCCAAATTGCTTAAAAATTCCCTAAAAATACCGAAAATCCCCCAAAAATCTCATACAATCCTTAAAACCCTCTAAAAATGCCCCAAATCCACTTAAAATTCCCCTAAAAATTCTCTAAAATCCTCTAAAATCCACTAAAATCCTCTAAAAATCCCACACAATCCTTGAAATCCCATAAATCTCCTAAAAACTCCCTAAAATGTGCTAAAGTCCCCTAAAAACTCATACAATCCCTAAAATCCTCTAAAAATTCCCTAAAAATACGCAAAATTTCCCTAAAAATCCTTCCAAAATCCCTCAAAAATATACAAAAACTCCTGAAATCTCTTAAAAACCTCAAAATTTCCCAAAATTCCCCAAAATGCCCCAAATCCCCACCTGTGGCCGCGGAAGGCGTAGACGGGCTCCACGTCCAGCGCCGCGTTCCTGCGGGGACAAAGGGACAACGGAGGTGACACCAGTGCCACCACCCCTCTGTCACCGGTGTCACCAGCCCCGCTTTGTCACCAGTGTCCCCAATGCCACCCTCCCTTTGTCACCCGTGTCACGGGTGTCACCACCCCTCTTTGTCACCCATGTCCCCAATGCCAGCACCGCCCTTTGTCACTGGTGTCCCCAATGTCTCCAACCCCCACAATCCCTCCATTGTCCCTCCAATGTCCCCAATCCCCCCAATGTCCCCACTGTCCCCAATGTCCCCAATCCCACCACTGTCCCCAATGTCCCTAATGTTCCCATTGTCCCCACTGTCCCCAACCCCCCAATGTCCCAATGTCCCCAATGTCCAGAATCCCCCCACTGTCCCCATTGTCCCTCCATTGTCTCCAATCCCCCAAATGTCCCCGCTGTCCCCA
>NW_026631666.1:0-1181 GCF_030028575.1 Malurus melanocephalus
TTTGATTAATAATTAATAATAAATAGTAATAATGCCATTTCTCCATAAATTAATTAATTCAATAAATATCCTCGTGGTGCCGGGGGAGGGGAGGGGGAGGGGCTGGGGGGAAAAGGGGGAGCCGGGCCTGGGAATTCCAGTTCCAGTTCTTTGGGAATTCCGGTTCCAGTTCCTCCAGGAATTCCAGTTCCTTGGAAATTCCGACTCCAGTTCCTTCAGGAATTCCGGCTCCAGTTCCTCTGGAATTCCGGTTCCATCCCACGGGGAGTTCCAGTTCCAGTTCCTTCAGGAATTCCAGCTCCAGTTTTGGGAATTCCGGCTCCAGTTCGTTCAGGAATTCCAGCTCCAGTTCCGGGAATTCCAGCTCCAGTTCCTCCGGGATTTGTGGCCCCAGTTCCTCTGGGAATTCCGGCTCCAGTTCCTCCGGGATTCGCTGCCCTGGTGGGCGGGGGGTGGGAGGGGATCCCACAGGCAGGGGGAAACTGAGGCACGGGGCTGGGACGGACACACGGGATGGACGGATGGACACACGGACACGGGGATGGACACACAGACAGACACACAGCCATCTCACACATCCAGTACATGGTTCAGATAGGAAATGTAGCAGATGGCCGGAGGGATGGACACACGGACAGATGGACACAGGATGGACACACGGACCCCTCACACATCCAACACGTGGTTCAAATATGAGATGTAGCAGATGGCCGGAGGAATGGACAGACAGATGGACACACGGACAGATGGACACACGGACAGATGGACACACGGATGGACAGACAGCCATCTCACACGTCCAACACATGATTCAGATATGAGATGTAGCAGATGGACACACGGACAGACGGACAGACACACAGCCAGCAGTTTCACACATCCAGCACATGATTCAGATAGGAGATGTAGCAGATGGCCGGAGGGATGGACACACGGACAGATGGACAGATGGACACAGGGATGGACAGATAGACGGCAGTTTCACACATCCAACACGTGGTTCAGATATGAGATGTAGCAGATGGCCGGAGGGATGGACACAGGATGGACACACGGACAGACACACAGACAGCAGTTTCACACATCCAGCACATGATTCAAATAGGAGATGTAGCAGATGGCCGGAGGGATGGACAGACAGATGGACACACGGACAGACACACAGCCATCTCACACATCCA
>NW_026631667.1:0-1166 GCF_030028575.1 Malurus melanocephalus
AGCCCCACAGCTCAAAGGGCCCCCAGGCAGCAGCCACCCAGCCCCAGCAGCCTGGGTATGGCCAAGCTGGGAGCCACTGCCCTGCGGCCTCTCTGCTCTGCCCAACAGCAGCGCTGCCAGTGCCAGCAGAAAGGACATGCCAGCACTGCTTGTGGGTCCCCAATGCCTCTGCCTGCCCAGTGGCACCAGGGACCCTTGGTTCCCCCCGCACAACGGCACTCCAGTGTCCACGCCTCACTGGCACCCAGCACAGACAGAGTTGCTGAGCTGAAAGGCAGTCCTCCTCACCTTTTCCAGGTCTGCAATGACCTTCTCAACCTGCCTGGCGCTCCATGTTCTGCCCTGGTAGAGAGATAAGGAGGACAGGAAGGTGAGCAGTGACACCTCTGCATCTCGGCTGGGGGAACAGCGCTCAGGCCCCAAGCCCAGAGCAGAGAGACACTCACTGCACGGCAGCGGCTCAACTCCTTTTCCAGAGCTTTGATTGTTGGCACACAGGTGACTCGGGCTCCCTGGGTCCTGTACAGTGGGAAAAGGGACAGACAGAGAGCTGGGTGAGCCCCAAGGCCCCTGTCCTCCATTGTCAGGCAGCTGTGCCTGACAACTACCACAGTCACAGGGGCAGCTCTTCCCAGCTCAGCACCTGTGCTGCCCAGGGTGACTGCTGCAGGAGCATCCATCCCCTGCAGCAGCAGCAGCAGCAGCAGCAGGAGCAGCAGCACTTACCCCTGTAGTGTGCTCAGCCACAGCTCCTTCAGCGCCTGGGAGCTGCGAACAGAGAGCAGAAGCAGCGTCAGGCCCCGTGCCCCCCGGTCCCGGGGCAGACACGCACGCCCGCACAGCCCTGGCCCGTGGCCGGAGACACAAGTGCAGGACAAAGGTCCATGCTGGGGACAGGACAGAGGTGCTGCCCAAGCCCTGGCTCCATCTGAGGTGCCAGAACAGTGACTTTCTCCCTTCCGTTCTGGCCAACAAAAGGTGGCCAGGGCACAAAGGCTACTCTGTGCCCAGGCTCTTCATAGAGGCCAGAGGCCATGGCAAAGGTGGCCAATCCCTCCTGCATCCCTCACTGGGACCCCCTCCTGCCCTGCCAGGGCACGTGGCACCAGGACTCACCCAAACGTGGCAATGCAGGAGCCGCTGGGCCACATGAGGACGATGGAGGT
>NW_026631668.1:0-1190 GCF_030028575.1 Malurus melanocephalus
CCCGCAGCTCCCTCTCCTCACCTGTGCAGCTGACGTCATCCAGCCAGATCGGCCCCGCCCCCCGGCCGTACCTGGCCGCACCTGAGCACACCTGTCCCACCTGTCACACCTGTCAATGTCACACCTGAGCACACCTGAGCGCACCTGGACACACCTGGCCGCACCTGAGCGCACCTGAGCTCACCTGAGCGCATTTATAAAATCCCATAATTTTGGACCCAAATCTCTCAATTTTCAGCCCCAAATCCCCAAATTTTTGGGACAAAAATCCTTCAAATTTTGGTCCCAAAATCCCAAATTTTTGGAATAAAATCCCACAACTTTTGGGATAAAATCCCTCAAATATGAGACAAAAATCCCTGAAATTTTCGGGGTAAAATCCCAGAATTTCAGCCCCAAAACGCCAAATTTTGGACCCCAAATTCCCAAATTTTGACCCCAAATCCCTCAAATTTCAACCCCAAATTCCCCAAATTTCGGACCCAAATCCCCCAAATTTTTGAGATAAAATCCCTCAATTTTTGACCCAAACCCCTCAAATTTCTGGCATAAAATCCTTTCAGTTTTTGGGGAATTTTGACAAGGAACGGCACACCTGAGCACACCTGGGCACACCTGAGCACACCTGGGCACACCTGAGCACACCTGAGCGCACCTGAGCACACCTGAGAACACCTGAGCGCACCTGAACACACCTGAACACACCTGAGCACACCTGAACACACCTGAACACACCTGAGCACACCTGAGCACACCTGAACACACCTGAGACACACCTGAGACACACCTGAACACACCTGAGCTGGAGTTACCTGGCAGGGGATGGGACAGGTGAGGGCTGGAGCACCTGAGCACACCTGGGACACACCTGAGCACACCTGAGCACACCTGAGCATACCTGTCCATGTCACACCTTCACACCTGTCACACCTGTCTCACCTGTCTCACCTGAGCACACCTGTCACACCTGATGATGTCACACCTGTTACACCTGTTCACACCTGTATTCACCTGTGCACACCTGTGCATGTCTCACCTGTCCATGTCACACCTGAGCACACCTGTCACACTTGCCACACCTGTCATACCTGTCTATGGCTCACTTGTTCACACCTGTCCATGTCACACCTGTCCCATTCTCACCTGTCCATTCTCACCTGTCCATTCTCACCTGTCCCATTCTCACCTGT
>NW_026631669.1:0-1229 GCF_030028575.1 Malurus melanocephalus
GACAGTTTTGATTTTCCTGTTTTTTCCCGTTTTCTTTTCCTCTCTGGAAGAGGAGAGACGAGGCTGGACTCAACTTCCTGGGGTGGAGGGGGGAATTTTGGAAGGAATTTTTGAAGGGATTTTGGAATTTAGGAACTAAGGCATTTTGGAAGGAATTTAGGAAGGAAGGAACTTTGGAAGGAAGGAACTTTGAACGGAAGGAATTCCAGAAAGAATTTTGGAAGGGATTTTGGAATTCTGGAAGGAATTTCAGAAGGGATTTTGGAATTCTGGAAAGGATTTTGGAAGGGATTTTGGAAGGAAGGAAGGAATTTTGGAAGGAATTTTGGAAGGAATTTTGGAAGGAAGGAATTTTGGAAGGAAGGAATTTAGGAAGGAAGGAACTTTGGAAGGAAGGAATTTCAGAAAGAATTTTGGAAGGAATGAATTTTGGAAGGGATTTTGAAATTCTGGAAGGAATTTCAGAAGGGATTTTGGAATTTCAGAAGGGATTTTAGAAGGAAGGAAGGAAGTTCAGAAGGAATTTTGGAAGGGTTCTTGGAATTTTGGAAGGAAGGAATTTTGGAAGGAATTTAAGAAGGAAGGAATTTTGGAAGGAATTTTGAAAGTAATTAAGGAAGGAAGGAATTTATGAAAGAAGGGATTTAGGAAGGAAGGGATTTAGGAATTTAGAAAGGAAGGAAAAGGAAAGAAAAGGAAGGAAAAGGAAGGAAAAGGAAAGAAAAGGAAAGAAAAGGAAGGGAAAGAAGGGAAAGGAAGGATGCCATGGACAGCTCCTTATTTCAGGAGGTTTTAATATTTCCTTGTGAAGAGGAAAATGACACAGAGAGAAAACCTTCCACAAACGATTCCTGAAGCTGCTGTGGGGACAAACCCAAAATATCTTCAGAACGACCCAGAAAGTGAAATTTGGCACCAATCCCCTCCCACATCCCCCTTGGGCCCCCTCCAGAATATTCCCAAAGGAAAATCCATGGGAATGGGGACGATGAGGGCTGTGAGCAGGGAATAAATCAAACAGGGAATAAACGAGATGCTGACACTTCCTTAACGTTGTTTTTGTGCTCTCTGTGAAAATTCTGGAATTGTTTCTCTTTCTGAGAGGCTGAAATAATTTTATTTATCACAAGGGAGCTTGAGAACACTTTGGGCTGCAAATAAAACCAAGGTGGGGGATTTGAAATTTTTTAAAAATTCTTTTAATTTATTTTATTGAATTTTATTATTTT
>NW_026631670.1:0-1147 GCF_030028575.1 Malurus melanocephalus
GCAGGATCCGCCCGGGAATCTCGGAGCATCTCCTTCAAACGGTGAAACATTTTAAAGTAAAGGTGTCAAATAAATAACAACACCCCAAAAAAAGAGAGATTTTTATCATGAGAAACCTTTCCCAGCCTCCCTCAGCTTCTCCCGGCTGATTTTTCCCCAGGCGGGGTCTGAGGAGTCTGCGCTGCTCCTGAGCCCGGAGCGGAGCTTTGCTGAGCTTTGCTGAGCTTTGCTGAGCTGTGCTGAGCTCTGCTGAGCTTTGCTGAGCTCTGCCGCTGCCCCTCCCGGCGGGGGGAGAGGGAATGAAAACATCGGGGCGCTCAAAATCTCTCCATTTTTACCCCAAACCTGAGCTTGGGGTTCCCTCCGAGCACCATTAAAAAAAAAAATAATAAATAAAAACCGTGGGAGGAGCTGCCCTTCCCCAGGAGCCTCCCCGGACTGCGGGGCAGGTGCGGGGCTCCATCTCCTTAAAAACACCGCGGTTTTTCCTTTTTCCGAGGGTTTTTCTCGCTGCCGAGAGCAGATTTGGAGCGCTGGAAAATCCTGGTTCGGGGATGGGAGGGAGCGGAGGACCCGCTTCAGGCGGGGATTGTCCCCGAGGGCGGCGGCGATAATTCCTGGGAGCTGCGACAATTCCTGGAAGCTGCAATGATTCCTGGGAGCGGCCATAATTCATAAAACCTGGGATAATTCATAAAATCTGCGATAATTAATTCATAAAATCTGTCATAACTCATAAAATCGGGGATAATTCATAAAATCCCATCATTCATAAATTTTGCCATAATCCATAAAATCCCATAATCCATAAAATCTGCGATAATTCATAAAATCTGCCGCAATTCATAAAATCCCACAATCCATAAAATCTGCCATAATCCATAAAATCCCATAATTTATAAAATCTGCGATAATTCATAAAATCTGCCACAATCCATAAAATCTGCGATAATTCCCGGGAGCAGCTCCCAGAACCTCCCCGCGGGTTCGGACCCCGAGACACCCCCGGAGAGCCCCGGTTCGGGTTTTTTCTCCCCGGACGGATCTTCCCGGACCCCAGCAGTGGGAATGGGGGAAATCGCATCCCGGATTTCCAGGAAGGCTCGGGCTCCATCCCCGTGCAGGGAAACCGCGATGGGTGAATGGA
>NW_026631671.1:0-1127 GCF_030028575.1 Malurus melanocephalus
GGGGACATGGGGACACCATTGGAGGTGGCCTTGAAGGACACGGGGACATGGAAAAGGACATGGGGACACCATTGGGGACATGGGGACACCATTGGAGGTGGCACCTGGGGACACCCCTGGAGGAGGTGGGAGCCTTGGAGGTGGCACCAGGGGACATGGGGACAACCCTGGGGACACCTCTGGGGACATGGGGACATTCCTGGAGGAGGTGGGAGCCTTGGAGGTGGCACCTGGGGACACAGGGACACCACTGGGGACATCCTGAAATGGGACACAGGGACATGGGGACACCCCTGGGGACACAGGGATACCCCTGGGGACATGGGGACACCATTGGGGACATGAGGACATGGAAAGGGACATGGGGACACCATTGGAGGTGGCCTTGAAGGACGTGAAGACACCCCTGGGGACATGGGGACACCATCAAGGGACACAGGGACAGCATTGGAGGTGGCACCAAGGGACATGGGGACAATGCTGGGGACATGGGGACGCCATTGGAGGTGGCCCCGAGGGAAGGTGACACCCCCGGGGTGTCCCCAGGTCATGAGAGCCCCGGAGAGAGAACGTGAAGGACCCCGAGGTGGCACCGGGACCCCTTGGGGACATTCCAGAGATCCCGAAAGTGTCACCAACCCCCTTGGGGACATCGCTGAGACCTGAAAGTGCCACCAACCCCCTTGGGGACATCGTCGAGACCTGAAAGTGCCACCAGATTCCTTGGGGACATCGCCGAGACTTGAAAGTGTCACCAAAACCCCCTTGGGGACATCGCTGAGAGCCCAAAAGTGTCACCAGACCCCTTGGGGACATCGCTGAGACCTGAAAGTGCCACCAACCCCCTTGGGGACATCGCTGGGACCCCAAAAGTGCCACCAACCCCCTTGGGGACATCGCTGGGACCCCAAAAGTGTCACCAACCCCCTTGGGGACATCTCCAAACCCGAAATAAACTCCGTGACCGCCTCAGTGCTGTGTCTGTGTGGGGTGACCCCTCCCAGTTTATCCCAGTTTGATCCCAGTCCATCCCAGTCCATCCCAGTCCATCCCAGTCCATCCCAATCCATTCCCAGTCCATCCCAGTCCATCCCAGTCCATCCCAGTGCCCCCCAGTAACCCCCCCA
>NW_026631672.1:0-1133 GCF_030028575.1 Malurus melanocephalus
GCGCGACAGAGAGGCGGAGCTGGAGGAGGGACAGCGACAGCAGCGGCTGGCACGGGACAGGGCGGAGCGGCTGGCGCGGCTGGCACGGGACAAACTGCAGCGCTTCAGGTGGGGTGGCGTGTCACCTCCCTGTCACCTGTGTCACCTCTGCCATCCCCTGTGTCACCTCTGTCACCTTCTGTGTCACCTGTGTCCCCTCCTGTCCCCTCAGTGCCAGCGGCTGGCACGGGACAAACTGCAGCGCTTCAGGTGGGGGACAGCTCTGTCACCCCCTGTGTCACCTGTGTCACCTCCCTGTCACCTCCTGTGTCACCTCTGCCACCCCCTGTGTCACTTCTGGCACCTGTGTCACCTTCTGTGTCACTTCTGTGTCACCCCCTGTGTCACTTCTGCCACCTCCTGTGAAACCTCCCTGTCACCTTCTGTGTCACCTCTGCCACCTCTGTGTCACTTCTGTCACCTCTGTCACCCCCCTGTGTCCCCTCCCGTGTCCCCCCTCCCCGTGCGGTGCCACCCTCGGTGCCACCCTCGGTGTCACCCCCCCGCAGGGACAGCGGAGTCCCCGACAAAATCTGCGCCGTGGTGGAGCGCAAGGCCTGGGCCACCGTCAGCGCTGCCACCTCCTGATGTCACCCTCGTGTCACCTCCTGATGTCACCTCTGTCACCTCCTGCGCCACCGTGTCACCTCTGCCACCTGCTGGTGTCACCCTGTCAATGCTGCCACCTCCTGGTGCCACCCTGGTGTCACCCTGGTGTCACCGTCAGCGCGGCCACCTCCTGATGTCACCTTTGTGTCACCTGTGCCACCTTCTGATGCCACCCTGGAGTCACCCTGGTGTCACTGTCAGCGCTGCCACCTCCTGATGTCACCTTTGTGTCACCTCTGCCACCTTCTGATGTCACCGTGGAGTCACCCTGGTGTCACTGTCAGCGCTGCCACCTCCTGATGTCACCTTTGTGTCACCTGTGCCACCTTCTGATGTCATCGTGGAGTCACCCTGGTGTCACTGTCAGCGCTGCCACCTCCTGATGTCACCTTTGTGTCACCTGTGCCACCTTCTGATGTCACCGTGGAGTCACCCTGGTGTCACTGTCAGCGCTGCCACCTCCTGATGTCACCCTCCTGTCACCT
>NW_026631673.1:0-1181 GCF_030028575.1 Malurus melanocephalus
CCATTGTGACATTGTGGGAACTCCTGGAACCAAAGACATCCTGTGGTTCTGTTGGCCCTCATGGTCCCAAGGGGCCGGTGTGAAGCAGCAGGGCTTGGTGGAACCAAGAGGCCATTGCTGCATTACAGGGCCTCGTGGAACCAAAGGGCCATTGTGATCCTTTGGGGCACCGTGGATCCATGGACACCACTGTGGCACTGCAAGGCCCCATGGAATCATGGAGATCATTGTGACACTGGGGCGCCTTTCAGAAACAGAGGGACATTGTGACACTACAGGGCCTTGTGGAATGAAGGGAACATGGAACATGTCTGGCTGGTTTGTCCTCCTGGGGTCTGCTTGACAGGTCCAGCTGATCGTGGCATATGGAAGGCTGCCACTCATCAGCCCCTGAAGCACTGGGACTCTTTGCTTTCCTTCCTAAGGGAAAGAACCATCCATCTTTCTGGGTGTCCCTGGCTAAAATTCATATTCCCCCTAAAAATTGCCTATATAAAAGGTTTTCTCTAAGACAAAAGCTGCCAGGACAACCAGCACTGGCGCTGGCCTCTGGTGGTTGCCTCTATCTGCCTCTGGGGTCGGTGCTTTCATTCCTATGGAAAAGAAGCAGCCATTTTGTCTAGGGGTCATGTCCAGAATTGGGATTTGGCCTCCCAGATGCCATGTGTCAAAGGATTGCTGCCAGGATAGACAGCTCTGGCTGGCCTTGGCCTCTGGTGATTTTCTCAGAACATGAGCAGAATGTTTTAATTTACAAACACCTTGCAGAGGGCCCAGAGATGTCCCAAGGTGGAGTTTGGACGCCTCAAGCCCATGAGCACTCAGTGGGGACAAAGGAGCTCTGTGCTCAGTGGGGTGGAGACTGAGGACAGTGCAGGAGAGCCCTGGGCATGCTTGAAGGGTGGTTTCAGAGATGGTGGATCCTTTGACACAGCAGAAAACAGCTGGAGAAAGAAACAATGAATGCCAAGGGCAGCTGGGGAGGTCCAGAGTGGACATGAGGAGAAGGAATTTCCCTGCCAGGGCAGGGCTGGGGTGCAACACGTCCCCCAGAAGGAGCCTGGCTCAGCCCAAGGCTCTGTGTGCCCAGGCAGAGGCAGGCAGGACGCAGAGCTGTCAGTGCAGGAAGGGGCAGCGAGGTGGGGCAGCCGGGGGGTGACGACAGCCTGCAGGGACAGAGG
>NW_026631674.1:0-1126 GCF_030028575.1 Malurus melanocephalus
AGTCGTGGTAGTTGGGGTCCAGGCCCCTCTCCAGCAGCCGCGCCACCTTCTCGGCCGAACCGTGCTGGACGTAATCCAGAAACTTCCGCAGGCCCGTCTGGGGACACACGGGGACATTGGGGTGACATCGGGTGACAACGGGTGACAACGGGACAGTGATCGGGTGACAATGGGGGACAGCGGGTGACAACAGGACAGTGACATTGGGGTGACATGGGGTGACATTGGGTGACATTGGAGGACATTGGGGTGACATTGGGGTGACATTGGGGGACAGCGGGGTGACAATGGGTGACAGTGGCACAGTGACATTGGGACAGTGATCGGGTGACAATGGGTGACATCGGGTGACACTGGGGGGGACACTGGGACAGTGATCTGGGACAGTGGGGGACAGCGGGTAACAACGGGACAGTGATCAGGGGACACTGAGTAACACTGGGGTGACATTGGGACAGTGATCTGGGCACACTGAGTGACATTGGGGTGACATTGGGGTGACACTGGGGGACAGCAGGTGACAACGGGACAGTGATTGGGTGACATTGGGTGACAACAGGTGACATCGGGTGACAGCGGGGGACAGCGGGACAGTGATCAGGGGACACTGGGGTGGCATTGGGTGACACTGGGACAGTGACACTGGGACAGTGATCGGGTGACAATGGGTGACACTGGGGTGACAACGGGTGGCAACGGGACAGTGACACTGGGACAGTGATCAGGGGACACTGGGGTGGCATTGGGTGACATTGGGGTGACAGTGGGTGATAATGGGGTGACACTGGGGTGACATTGAGGTGACAACGGGACAGTGATTTGGGGACAGCGGGTGGCACTGGGTGACAACAGGGTGGCATCAAATGACATTGGGGTGACACTGGGACAGTGATCTGGGGACACTGGGGTGACATTGGGTGACACTGGGGTGACATTGGGTGACATTGGGACCATTTTTGGGGGCGTGTCCAGGGAAACAAGGGGCGTGTCCAGGATTTGTGGGCGTGTCCAGAGCTGGGGGCGTGTCCAATGGACATGGGGGCGTGTCCATGTCTTAGGGCATATCAACATTTGTGGGTGTGTCCATGTCTTGGGGGCGTGTCCAAGGAAACAAGGGGCGTGTCCA
>NW_026631675.1:0-1167 GCF_030028575.1 Malurus melanocephalus
GACAGGGTTGTCAAGCACTGGAATGAGCTGCCCATGGTGGTGGTGGAGTCACCATCCCTGGAAGTATTCAAGAAATAACTGGATGTGGCAATTAATGCTGTGGTTTATTTGACAAGGTGGGGACAACTCAAAGGTTGGACTCGATGATCTTGGAGGTCTTTTCCAGACTTAATGATTCTCTGGTTCTCTAATTCCAGAAAAAATTTCCCTATGTCTGGACCACCAGCACTTAATTCACAGAATCATTTGCAGTTATTTTCAGCTTGGACAATATTCCTGTGCATAAGGGGTGTGTGTACAAAACCTCCAACAATACATTCCTGTCTCACTCCCTGAGCAAGGAATTTGTTTCCATTCATTGTGCGTTCCTACAGAAAGCCATGAAATCCAAACTGCGTCTGAGCCCTTTTTGCTTCGAGCAATCCGTTTTATACTCTGAACCTGCAAATTCATTTCCTCAATGCACCTTCTCTGTCACATCCTATTTGCTTTACTGCTACCAGTGCTGCTCTGTCAAGTGATGAATCTTTTGGGAAGTTGGAATCCATTCCAGAGCCCCTCACAGGGAATTAATTTGTCATGACTTCAGCAAGCCCTGGTAGCTGCCTATGGTTTTAGTTCTCTTCACCAGATTGAAGCTGTGGTGCTTCAGAATGTTCTTATGAAGGAGAGTGGTGAGGAATATTCCATGTGTGATGCGCTGTGACTGTGTCTTTCCATGTTTATGTTTGCTTGTGTGCATGGGCAGCAGTGGCAGAACAACTCTGGGGATTTGTTCATGTGTGTGAGCGTGCTGGTGCTGCGCTGGACTGTCAACTACTTGCTCATTTTGTCCTGTCAAATTAGAAACTTGTACACAAAATGTCACTTTTAAAATTCAAATGGTAAGTTAATGTAATTATTTTCCTGTTGTTTCTTCAATTGCTTTTTTGACAGAATAAAAATATTACTTGCCAATTAATACAGTTTGAGGAGCACAAAAATTATTTGCAGAAAGAATCTTAGATCAATTAAAGAAAACCTACTGGAAAAGTAGCTGACTGAATAAACAAAATTAAATCCTAAATGATTTTTAGTTGCCTGTTGGTTTGGTCCTTAATAAGTGGTTCTCCCCACACTGAATTCAGTTGAACTCTGGTGCTTTCATTTTAGCAGATTTTGGGGAGG
>NW_026631676.1:0-1111 GCF_030028575.1 Malurus melanocephalus
TTGGGGACATCTGGGGACATTGGGACATTTGGGGACATTGGGGGACATTTGGGACAATGGGGAAACTGGGGACACCTGGGGACAGGAGGAGACATTTGGGGACATTTGGGACATTTGGGGACAGTTGGGGACATTGGGGGACATTTGGGGTTGGTTATTTTGGGCTGTTTTGGGGTTATTTTGGGGTGTTTTAGGGTTATTTAGGGTCTCACCTCACGAAAAGGCAGTTTCCCCATCAGTGCCAGCCCCAGCATCACCATTGGGATATTTTGGGGTATTTTTTGGATATTTTCGGGTTATTTTAGGGTCTCACCTCACGGAAGGGCAGTTTACCCGTCAATGCCAAACCCAGCATCACGATTGGGGTATTTTGGGGTGCTTTTGGGATATTTTCGGGTGCTTTTGGGATATTTTTGGGTTATTTTGGGATATTTTGGGGTGTTTTTTAGGGTCTCACCTCACGGAAGGGCAGTTTCCCCGTCAATGCCAAACCCAGCATCACGATTGGGGTATTTTGGGGTTTTTTTGGGTGTTTTTGGGATATTTTAGGGTTATTTTGGGGTCTCACCTCACGGAAAGGCAGTTTCCCCGTCAATGCCAGCCCCAGCATCACCATTGGGGTATTTTTGGGGTATTTTGGGGTGTTTTTGGGATATTTTGGGGTTGTTTTCGGGATATTTTAGCGTTATTTTGGGGTCTCACCTCACGAAAAGGCAGTTTCCCTGTCAGTGCCAGCCCCAGCATCACCATTGGGGTATTTTGGGATGTTTTAGGGGTATTTTTGGGTTATTTTGGGTTATTTTGGGGTGTTTTTTGGGTATTTTGGGGTGTTTTTTGGGTTATTTGGGGTGTTTTTTAGGGTCTCACCTCACGGAAAGGCAGTTTCCCAGTCAGTGCCAGCCCCAGCATCACCACTGGGGTATTTTGGGATGTTTTTAGGATATTTTTGGGTGTTTTAGGGTTATTTTGGGGTGTTTTAGGGTTATTTTGGGGTCTCACCTCACGAAAAGGCAGTTTCCCCGTCAATGCCAGCCCCAGCATCACCATTGGGGTATTTTTGGGTTATTTTCGGGATATTTTGGGGTTATTTTGGGGTCTCACCTCACGGAAG
>NW_026631677.1:0-1121 GCF_030028575.1 Malurus melanocephalus
TGGGACGAGTTCATGCCTAAAGCAGGAGTCAAGATCTCCAGGGATATGCTACACTCAGAGCCTGGAGTGCCTGACTGGGACTCACTGCAGTGCCCCTAAACACAGACAATCCAAACATGTGGATTACACAGAGCTAAGAATAGGAAAACCAAGAGATTCATTTTCCCCTTCCCACCAGCAAGGATGCTGCATTTCAGGTCAGCTCTTAGCTTCAGATTTGGCCAAGAGCACAACGAACCAGGCCACAGCTGCATGCTGAAGGATATTTGGTTGCATTTTGAGAATAAATATGGCATTAGACCCCTGCCTAGAGACAACCAAATGGGCCTCAGATGGATGGCATCATTTGTACAAAGGGGATGGAAAGGGAAAAAAAACGCTATAAAGTCAGTGGTAGATTAAAGGGTCACAAGATCACCTCAGAAGAAGTAAAAAATCTCATTCAAGACTGAAAACTTATACATTTTAATTTGTGACATGCATTTTCAGCATCTAAGTGTTCTGAGGGAGCAAAATGATTTCTCACTGGGGAGGAGGCTACAGGAGCATTCTGTGAAGTCTCATCAACCAACCCACTCAAGGCAACTGATAGGAAACAGGAGCACAGACATTTGGGGGAAGAGGCGGAGCAGCTGAGCTCTAGGCCATGGCTTTAACACTGGGTAAGGGACGAAGAGGGACCCATTCTGCAAGCCCCACAAAGACACAGGCCACTAGGGATGCAACCACACTGGCACCACATGCATTTGGGGCTGTGTGAGCATTATTAACCTGACATGATTTCTACAATGCACAAATGCTTTGGCACCCAAGCTGTGCTTTTGAACACAAGCTTTCGTCACTGTGGAGAGGAAAGCAGGTACCCAAGTGACCCCAATGGGAATTCTTACACGGTTTGGAAAATGCTCTATTTGGCACATTCATTTCTGAATCCCTTAGGTAGATGTATCTGATTGCCCTTCATTCTGCCTTTCTCCATCCAGCCACAGGTAAAGAGCTGCATGAATGGAACAAGAAAGCTTGGAAGCCGCTTGGTAATTGAAACCCCATGTACCCATCTCAAGGGCTTTTCTTTCAATGTTCTTTTCAGTAACCTGCACATGGTGTTTTTATGGGTAAGC
>NW_026631678.1:0-1113 GCF_030028575.1 Malurus melanocephalus
AATCCTCGTCGAAGTGCTCCAGGTCCTTGCCCAGGAACACCTCCTGGTGGAAATCCTTGTTGAGGTGCCCGTCCATCTCCAGTTTGACCCCGTTCAGGTGGTCGGGGGGCAGGATCTCGTTCTCCTCTCTGTTTTCGGGTTTTTCGGGTTTTTCCTTCAGCAGGGAGTTGTTGGCCGGCCGGGCGTAAACGTCCATCAGGAGGAAAATCAGCAGCAGGGCCAGGTAAAGGGATCCCAAACCRCACAGGAAGGCTTGTCTGGACATCATGGCGAGGTTGGCTTGGCTTTGGGATCCTGAAAATCCGTGGGTGAGCCCAAAAATTGGTGGGCGATCCCAAAAATTGGTGGGTGATCCCAAAAAACGCTGGGCGATCCTAAAAATCGGTGGGCGAGGCCAAAAAATTGGTGGGCGAGCCTAAATATTGGTGGGCAATCCTAAAAATTGATGGGCGAGCCGAAAAATTGGTGGGCGCGCCCAAATATTGATGGGCAATCCCAAAAATCTGTGGGAAATCCTAAAAATTGATGGGTGATCCCAAAAAACAGTGGGCGATCGCAAATATCGGCTGAGCAATCCCAAAAATCAGTGGGCAATCGCAAAAATTGCGGCGGTCAAGCCCAAAAATCACTGCTGCCAATCCCAAATATTGGCAGGCGATCCCAAAAATCAGTGGGTGATCTCAAATATTGGTGGGTGATCCCAAATATTGGCTGCTCAGTCCCAAAAATTGGTGGGCAAGCCCAAAAATCTGCAGGAAATCCCAAATATCAGCGGGCGATCCCAAAAATCGGTGGGCGACCCCAAAAATCACAGTGGGCTATCTCAAAAATTGGCTGCTCAATCCCAAAAATCGCTCCTGTCAAGGATCCCACTGAAATTGCTGCAGTCAATCCCAAATATCAGCCAGGTAATCCCAAAAATCAGTGGGTGATCCCAAAAATCAGCCGCTCAATCCCAAAAATCACTGTGGTCAAGGACCCCGCTGAAATCACTGCAGGGWCAAAAATCTGG
This sequence comes from Malurus melanocephalus, assembly GCF_030028575.1. NCBI lineage: Eukaryota > Metazoa > Chordata > Aves > Passeriformes > Maluridae > Malurus > Malurus melanocephalus. The sequence continues at coordinate 1,013 of NW_026631678.1, forward strand.
AAGGGAAAAGGAGAAAAAATAGGGATTAAATTCTGAAATTAAAGCGCATTAATAAATACCAAAATCAGAAGAAGCTACACACAGCACCTGTATAAATAAAA
>NW_026631679.1:0-1112 GCF_030028575.1 Malurus melanocephalus
TTTGCTCACATTTTCCCATTTTTTCTCCAATTTTCCCATTTTTTCCAGGTTTTCCGCACCTTTCCTGGGGCTCCGTGGGCGATGTTCCCGATTGCCCTCAGCACCATCAGCACCGACCCATCCTGACCCTTCTCCTCTGCCTTTTTATCCCACATTCTCACACATTCTCCCAAATTTTCCCACATTTTTCCCAATTTTCCCAATTTTTCCCAGATTTTCCCATTTATTCCTGGATTTCCCCACCTTTTCTGGGGATGTTCCCGATTGCAGCCCCAGCAGCAGCAGCAGCACCGACCCATCCTGATCCTTCCCCTTCTCCTTTTTATCCCAAATTTCCCACATTCTCCACAATTTTCCCTTTTTTCCAAAATTTTCCTTTTTTTTTTCCATTTTTTCCCATTTTTTCCCATTTTTTTCCCAGGATTTTCCCACCTTTTCCGGGGCTCCCTGAGCGATGTTCCCGATTGCAGCGCCATCAGCACTGACCCATCCTGACCCTTCTCCTTCTCCTTTTACCCCACATTCTCCCACATTTTCCCCAATTTTCCCATTTTTCCTATTTTTTCACATTTTTCCCAGGATTTCCCCATCTTTTCCGGGGCTCCCTGGGCGACGTTCCCGATTGCAGCCGCACCAGCAGCACCAACCCATCCTGACCGTTCTCTTTCTCCTTTTCATCCCACATTTTCACAGATTTTCTGGGATTTTTTCCCTCATTTTTCCCATTTTTTTTCCATTTTTTCCCATTTTTCCAGGATTTCCACACCTTTTCCAGGGCTCCCTGGGCGATGTTCCCGATTGCAGCCGCACCAGCACCGACCCATCCTGACCCTTCTCCTTCTCCTTTTTATCCCACATTCTCACACATTTTCCCCAATTTTTCCCAATTTTCCAAGTTTTCCCATTTTTCCCAATTTTTTTCCCATTTTTCCCCACCTTTTCCGGAGCTCCCTGAGTGATGTTCCCGATAGCAGTGCCATCAGCACTGACCCATCCTGACCCTTCTCCTTTTTATCCCACATTCTCACACATTTTTCCCAATTTTTCCCATTTTTCCCAATTTTCCCATTTTTTCCCATTTTTCCCATTTTTTCTGGGATTTCCCCACCTTT
>NW_026631680.1:0-1101 GCF_030028575.1 Malurus melanocephalus
GAGAGCAAATTGCAGGTCTGCAGCCTGGCTCATCCACACAGACACCTCCAGGTGCTCAGCCTGCCCRGGAAAGGATAAAACGTTTCCCTTAAGTACAGTGCTAATGGCAGTAATTGGGAGACACCATCCTGAGTGCTGAACCAGCAAAAGCCCCGAGCTGGCCACAGGAACATCTCCTAATGTTCAATTAAGATAAGGCTCAGTATATTGTTCAATCTGCAGTCTTTTTTTCTTTTTTTTCTTTTGCTGGGTTGGAAGCTTTTGAGATCGATAGAAAATGTAAAAAAAAAAATATTATCATTGCCTGTGATTTCAGTTCCACTGGAGCCCTATTAAACATCTGCTCTTCACTCAGCCCCTGTGCCTAATTGCCGTCACTTCGGGAAACCTTCTCCTCCTGTTACACTTCTCAACGCCGTTGACTGGAAGAGTCTCTTTGACACCACAGGAGTCTGGCTGCCAGTGAAGGGTGCTGTGCCTTCCCAGGGTCACCAAAACCRCTGGAAARACAAAAACTCTCCAACAAYATYTTAATGTTAGAAAGTCAAGGCRTTRCTTTATTTTCTGGCCAGGATGTRCCACAGAAATAATTTCATCCACACACAACCYGGGTGTGCAGAGAAAATCATTCCATGACACRTGGATTTTGCAAGATTTTCCCCAAACTTTAYACAGTCAAATYCCATAGAATTTTATTGGTTCAGTGTTCACTGATCCACGTTGCACAATTCTCAGTATCTGGGTTCCTGTTGGATCTGGATTTCTTCGCCTCCAATGCTAATTAGGTTCTCTTTCTTAATTTTCATTTTCCCAGATCAGGTGCCTCCAACCACGCCAGGGGGGAGGTTTGGAGCTGATGTTCTGTAAATGGCCACTGATGATCACTCATGGTCACTCATGGTCACTCATGGTCACTCATGGCCATTGATGGTTGTTATTTTTTGTGCTGCTCTGTTGAGTTGTGAAGCTCCTCAGACCTCACCTGGTTGAACAGTGCCCTGGAAAGAAACTTCATTGTCCTTCTCCTGGGGCAAAATCTTAGACCAAAGTTATATAAAAAAATGTTTAAACTGGTATATCTTCCAACACCAGGACATGGAA
>NW_026631681.1:0-1168 GCF_030028575.1 Malurus melanocephalus
CCCATATCCCATATCCATATCCCATATCCCATATCCCATATCCCATATCCCATACCCCATATCCATATCCCATACCCATATCCCATATCCCATATCCCATATCCCATATCCCATATCCATATCCCATATCCATATCCCATATCCCATATCCCATATCCCATATCCCATATCCCATATCCCATATCCATATCCCATAATTTCCCATATATCCCATAATTTCCCCTATTTCCCATATTTCCCCTATATTTTCCCGTACCTGGATGCAGCCGCAGCGCTCCGCGGGTCCCCCCTCCCCATATCCCATATCCCATATCCCATATGCCATATCCATATCCCATAATTTCCCATATCCCATATATCCCATATTTCCCCTATAATTTCCCGTACCTGGATACATCCGCAGCGCTCCGCGGGTCCCCCCTCTCGCAATCCCCGCACGAAAACCCCGGCGGGGCCTCCCCGGAGACTGAACCCAAACCCGCCCGGGCCACGGGGCAGCTCCACCGAGAACGGGGTGGGGTCCTGCACCAGTATAAACCAGTATGGACCAGTATGGACCAGTATAAACCAGTATAAACCAGTATAAACCAGTATAAACCAGTAACCCCCGGAGACTGAACCCGAACCCGCCCGGGCCACGGGGCAGCTCCACTGAGAACGGGGTGGGGTCCTGGACCAGTATAGACCAGTATAAACCAGTATAGACCAGTGTGAACCAGTATAAACGAGTATAAACCAGTATAAACTAATATAAACCACTATAAACCAGTAACCCCCGGAGACTGAACCCAAAACCGCCCGGGCCGCGGGGCAGCTCCACCGAGAACGGGATGGGGTCCTGCACCAGTATAAACCAGTATGGACCAGTATGGACCAGTATGGACCAGTATAAACCAGTATAAACCAGTATAAACCAGTATAGACCAGTATAAACCAGTATAAACCAGTATAAACCAGTATAAACCAGTATAGACCAGTATAAACCAGTATAGACCAGTATAAACCAGTATAAACCAGTATAAACCAGTATAAACTAATATAAACCAGTATAGACCAGTATAAACCAGTATGGACCAGTATGGATCAGTGTAAAACAGTATAGAAATGTATAGACCAGTATAGACCAGTGACCCCCAGAGACTGAACCCGAACCCGCCTGGACCACGGG
>NW_026631683.1:0-1229 GCF_030028575.1 Malurus melanocephalus
GGTGAAAAAGCCTCCGCTCAGGGGCAGTGAACGCCCGTCCTGCGCTGTGCAGAGGAGCCCGGCTGCAGGGCCCTGCACCCCGGGAAAAGCTCATCCACGGGGAGGGCAGCACAGGGGGGTCATGGCCCATCAAAGGCCCCCAAAGGGGTCCCCAGACCCTGCCCAGAGATGATGCAGCAGATCCCCGGTGTCACAAGGGACAGTGTCCAATCCAGCCCCCTCAGGAGGCGCATGGACGTTCCCAGCTGGCCCAAAGGTGCATTAATCCCCTGGGTTCTGCCCTCTTTGGTGTGGGGGGACCCTCAGCACCCAGAGCACGGGATGGAGGGGAGCAACGAGACATCCTTGGGACCCGCAGAAGGGTGATACTTTTCTGTCCAACCCTTGTCACTCTCTCCCTATCCCCCACCCTCCACACACAATCTTATTCGGTTTTTGTTGTCTTCCTTTGTTTTACTATTAAATAAAATATATAAATTTTTTGGGACCAACATCTAACCACATTTGTTATTCATCATAGTTTTGGGTATATTTTGAACTTTTCTGGGTTTATTATTTTTTATTCACAGAAACTATGTTCCCTTTGCACTTCTGTATTTAAACCAGTTTACAACAGGTCTGCTGGCATCCACAGCAACTTGGAGGTTGCTGCTGAATTTCACTTTTCCAGAGGGTTGTTCAGCCTTCAGCTCATCAGTTCAGGAATCCAGAGCCACAGGAGCAGTAACATTTCAAAACACCCTTACAAGATAATCCCCTGGGAATCATCTTAGCCTTCAATTCCATTGTGGTTAATTAGACCAATTCCAGAAGTGTATTAACTGAATATTACAGTAAAAAAAAACAGTGTGAAAATATATCTTTTTTTTCCCTGTTAATTCTTTTCCTGTTTTTACACTGATATTAGTAATCTCAGATTGGAATTGATCCCCAGCACCTCCTAATGCAGTCTGAATAGATATGAAARTCAWRMCCCTTYATRKCTGACMATCAATSAGACTTTGTCCCTAMCCCCACCCCACCATTTCCCCCATCCAACCCCTGGCACTCAGAGCAGCCTTGTGCAAATCTGAGCTTCCTCCACTCCAGGCTGCAGCTGCAGCTTTCAGCTCMTTGGCACCAACTCCCWCCTGCTTTCCTTGGAGAAGGAGCTGCCCCAGACACACAGGGATGTTCATTTATTGGCAGCAAACAAAGCCAAAGGAAGGCACAATTCCATGAAAAACCAA
>NW_026631684.1:0-1228 GCF_030028575.1 Malurus melanocephalus
AAATTCCAGTTTTAGGTAGATTTCTGTCCCCCATGGATTTGCAAACAGGACATTTATCCAGTGCTTGGAGTGTGTTCCCTTCCCTATCCCAGCCATGCTGGGCTCCAGTGGAATCTTTTGCTTAGATAAAGAGCTTTTGGCATTTTTTCCTTCCTCACACAACATCTCTGAGTGTTTTTTTAACCCATTTTGAACTATGGGATCACTGAGGTTGGAAAAAACCTCCAACACCATCAGTTCCAACCCTTGGCCAATCCCCACCTCATCACCAGCCCAGAGCACTGAGTACCACAGTCATTCATTGAAATAAAATACAGCAAAATGAATTTTTTTTAAATAAAAAATTAAAATTTCAAAAGAATTTTGATTTCTCTTGGATTCCTCATTTTATTTCCTTAACTGGAACTATCCAAAAGGAAATTCCAGCTTGCATAGGCAGCTCTACAGTGACTCCTTTACCCAGGAGCTGCAATAAAAATAATTATCCAAATATAATAATTATTAAAAAAAATCTGAATTATTTAAATTAATTATCAAAAATTATTATAATAATCCAAATAAAACAGCCCTTCCCCAACCCATAAAACCTGGTTGTTCACCACCCCATAGCGAGGGTGTCTGAACATTCCTTTTATTGTCATTTCATTGCCAAATCAGGTGTGAGATTAGACCTTGGATGTTCCATGTAATCTGCTCGGAAATCAAATTATTTGACCTCCAAGCCCAGTGCTGCCCCTTCCCGCTGGTTTCCTGTTCAATATTCAGCTTTTCCCCGGCATGAATAAAAAATTGAGGACAAATTAGAATCTACAGACAGCTGACCCCAGCTCCAGATTAGAGACTGGGGGCTTGTGCTGCTTTAAATGTTTTAATTACCACAGTCCCTCCAGCCCCGTGAAGGACACACAGCAAAATGCTGATTTTTTTTTTTTTTTTTTAAGTGACAAAAAAGCAAAGAAAGAAAGAAAAAGGCTCCCCCCGCCTCATTAGAATTTTTCAGTTTGATTACATTTGCACTTCCATTGGAGCTATGCTAATTTGCTGCATGAAATTAGGTCTATTAACAAAAAACACTGCTTTTCCAGGAGTGTTTTCGGTGGTTGGATTTTCATACTTTGCTTTTTGTTTGCTCGCTTTGGGACCGCCTGAAAAGTGACAAAATCTGGAGGGAGTTTTGCCACCAAACTTGGATTTCACTCTGGAGAAATTCCAAGTGGGTGAAGTGGAC
>NW_026631685.1:0-1159 GCF_030028575.1 Malurus melanocephalus
GGCTTCCAGTAACTTCCCAGTAAATTTCCATTCACACCTACTCTAATCCCAGTCACTCTCAGTATGAAACCAGTATGATCCCAGTCACTCCCAGTATGATCCCAGCATCCGTCCATGCAGCGGTGGGGGAAGAAGGCAAGCTTCAACTTTATTCGTGTCACACACTGCTTATATATGCTCATAGTTAATTATGCCTACTTGCTATGATATTATTGGCTAAACACAGAAAGTTACATTCTCCTTTCATGCCCCTCTTCGGTTCTTTCCCAGTCTCTCAAAAACATCCTGACCTTGACTGTTCTTAGTGCTTGCATCCTGCAACATATCAAAAACATTCTGTCTTTGAACACTCTGGAAACACACACCCTGCAATGTTTCCCATTATCAACACAGAGGCCCAAAGCTGCCCCTGAGCAATATTTTCAGTTATTAATGCAAAGGCACTTGGGGAGCACAGCCTGGATGGGAAGACCCAGGCCAGGGACTGGGACAGACAACCAGAATTCCTGGAGAACAGACAGGCTCAGGTGGACACGTTCTGCCAGCACAACTATGAGATCGTGGGCCTGGACCCTGGCCTGGGCAGTTCCAGAACACCCAAATCCACCAAATATTCCTGTGAACCTCAAATTGATCCCCCAAATCCTAGTAAAATGGTATGGCTTTAGATCTCTTTATTTAATTTCCTGATGTCACCAGACTAATGCTTGATGTCACCAGAAGAAACAGCTGAACAGAGCAGGGGACATATTTTGGACTCAACAAATTGGCTCTTTCTAATGATTTTCTGCTGTCAGTCTGAGCCTGGATGGGTGTTCCTGCCCCTGTGCTCATGCAGGTGCTTACAGGGATCCAGGAGGATGTGGAGACCACCAGCCAGGTGTCGTCCCAACAGGGGCCACCAGGAATGTGGGTCACCAGGTCTCTGCCCAACGTGGGTCCTCTGATGGGGGACGAAGTTGGAGCAGCGCACAGAGCTCTTCCCAAACTCATGGCACTCACAGGGCTTCCCTCACCGGTGCCGGCGTTGGTGTCGGGTCAAGGTAGAGCTCCTGCTGAAACACTTCCCACATTGGGAACACTCGTAGGGCCTCTCCCCAGTGTGGATGCACTTGTGCCTGATGAGGATGAAGTTGTACTGGAAGCCCTTCCCACAGTC
>NW_026631686.1:0-1213 GCF_030028575.1 Malurus melanocephalus
GAGCTGAAAAATCCTTCTATTTTAACCCTCCTTGTTGGGGGGATAAAGGAGGACGCTTTTTGCACCCCCACTGACACATCCCTGAGACCCCAAAGCCTCAGTCCCCTCCTCCCTGTCCCCAAGGTGTGCAGATGTCCCCAGGGTGTGCAGGATGTCCCCGAGGTGTGCAGGACATCCCCAAGGTGTGCAGGATGTCCCCAGGGTGTGCAAGATGTCCCCAGGGTGAGCAGGATGTCCCCAAGGTGTGCAGGATGTCCCCAGGGTGAGCAGGATGTCCCCAAGGTGTGCAGGATGTCCCCAAGGTGTGCAGGATGTCCCCAGCTCAGCCTGGCTGCTCAGACCTTTGTGTTTCCATGGGATGTTGGTACCAAACCATCTCTGCTTCCACCTAAACCCATCCTAGGGGAGCAAAACGGGATGCAGGCCCCGCTCCTGCCACTCCCACCCAAATCGTGCTGCTCCCACCCCACTCCTGCTGCTTTCACTCAAATCCTGCTGCTCCCAACCAAATCCTGCCACTCCCACCCAAATCTTGATTCTCCCACCCAAATCCTGCCACTCCCACTCAAATCCTGCCACTCCCACTCAAATCCTGCTGTTCCCACCCCGATCCTGATGCTCCAACCCAAATCCTGCTGCTCTCACTCCACTCCTGATGCTCTCACTCCACTCCTGATGCTCCCACCCCATTCCTGATGTTCCCACCCAAATCTTGAGCCTCCCACCCAAATCCTGCTGCTCCCGTCCCTCTCCTGCCACTCCCACTCTGCTTCTTATGTTCCCACCATGCTCCTGCTGCTCCCACTGAAATCCTGCTGCTATCACCCAAATCCTGCTGCTCCAACCCAAATCCTCCTCCCACCCAAACCCTGCTCCTGCTGCTTCCACCCCACTCCTGCTGCTGCCACCCAAATCCTCATGGTCCCACTTCGCTCCTGCCACGCCAACCCAAATCCTGCTCCCACCCTGCTCCTGCTGCTCCCACCCAAATCCTGCTGCTCCAACCCAAATTCTGCTGCTCTCACCCAAATCCTGCCACTCCCACCCCGCTCCTGATTCTCCAACCCAAATCCTGATGCTTTCACCCAAACCCTGCTCCTGCTGCTCCCACCCAAATCCTGCCGCTCCCACCCTGCTCCTGATGCCCCAGCCAGAGGAGCTGGAGCTGCTGAACAGCCCCATTCCACTGGAGCTAACTGGGGAGCTAAATGCA
>NW_026631687.1:0-1168 GCF_030028575.1 Malurus melanocephalus
CTTCCAGAGCCTTCACCCGCGCGGCCACTTTGTCCCCCGGTTTGGCCACGTAATCGCCGGCGGCCGGGACGGCCCCGCACAGGGGAGGGGGCCTGTTAGGATCAAGAGTTATTAGAAAAAAAATCATCTTTTTCCACATAAATATCTGTTTTTGCTAAAAATCCCGTTTTTTTCCCTGAAAAAAATCCATTTTTCCCACATGAAAATCCTTCTTTTCCACATAAAAATACCTTTTTTCCGCATAAAACTCTTTTTTTTCCACATATAAATCCCTTTTTCCTGCATAAATACACCTTTTTCCCATAAAATCCCACTTTTTTCCCCAAAAAATCCCTTTTTCCCCACAAATCCCATTTTTCTCCCCCAAAAAATCCCTTTTTCCCACCTAAAAATCCCATTTCCCCACAAAAATCCCATTTTTCTCCCCAAATTCCCTTTTTCCCAGAATCCCTTTTTTTTCCCAAAAAAATCCTGTTTCCCACATAAAATCCCTTTTCCCCACTTAAAAATATCTTTTCCCCACATAAAAATCCCTTTTTCCTGCATAAAAATCCTTCTTTTCCCCACATAAAAATCCCTTTTTCCTCCCAAATTCCCTTTTTCACCAAATCCCCATTTTTCCCCAAAAAATCCCGATTTTCCCCTCAAAACCCCCACAATCCTCTTAAATTCTTAACTTTCCCCACAAAATTCCTTAATTTTTCAAAAAAAATCCCTTTTTTTCCCCTCATTTTCCCTCAGGTTTCCCAATCCACAGTAGTGTCATTGGCTCCCTCAAACCCCCTTTAATCCTCCCCAAAATCCCCCTTTTTTCCCCCAAAAATCCCAATTTTCCCCTCAAAACTCCCATTAATTCTCCCAAATTCTTAATTTTCCCCACAAAATTCCTTAATTTTCAAAAAAAAATCCCTCTTTTTTCTCACTTTTCCCTCAGGTTTCCCTATCCACAGCGGCAGCGTCATCGGTCCCCTCAAATCCTCCCTTTTCCCCTCAAATTCTCTGGTTTTTCTCCCAGAAATCCCCCTTCTTCCCAAAAATCCCACTTTTTTTCTTCAAATCCTCCATCATTCCATCAAATTCCCCATTTTTCTCCTCAAAATTCCTTAATTTTTCCAATTTTCCCATCATTTTCCACTCATGTTTCCCGATCCACGTTGTTCCCCCAAAA
>NW_026631688.1:0-1227 GCF_030028575.1 Malurus melanocephalus
AAAAAAAAAATCTTCCAATGTGGCTGTTGGAAGGACACAAAGAAAACATTCAAACATTAATGTATCCATATTTCAAGTCAGATATAAAGTAAGTGAAAACCWCTTTACCTGAATGCAATTTTAAGATGAGTTTTGCATGCATGGAAGTGGCAGGTGCTAGGCTCTTCAGAAAAGTCAAGTCAATTTAACACAAAGTGTTGAAGAATAGGCCCCCAAATAAGTTCCTCACAGGCACATTCCTGATGCTGTGGGCAGYACCCTTCAYTCCATTTTYCCCAAACCTATCCCTCCCTTTGTGYTCATCACAGCTTTGATGCCTAYACGTAKAAATCCTTATCTTCAGGATCCTAAAGGATGACTACATGTTTTTCAGTGTTTTATTCATTATCTGAGTTCAACTTTAACCGATTTTAATCTTGTGGTTCTGCTACAAAGATAAGCTGTAGCCTGGCAAGGAAATAAGCACTTCACAGGTTAACAGCACAACTCTTCTAAAGAGGAAGCAGGTTTGTTTTCTGCCTTATTTTCTGGAAAATGTTAAAACAATAAAATGAAYAAGAAGCAGTGGAGAACAAGTTGTAAAGGAGCTAATTTCCTGCTCACAGCAGCTCTGATRAATTTCAATCCTGGATGACAGGGGCTGTGGAGAGGGAGGGAGGGCTGGCTCTTCCTGGAAAGCCAGACAGGATAGGATTGATTTGAGACGTCTTCATTGCCAGAACAGCTGGTATTGGCCAATCATCAGAAAACTGAGACTTCGACCTACAAAGAACCGGGAGCAAGGGAGACGTCTGAATCAAAACTTCACGTTCCAAATGTGAAACCAATCAAAACAGCAGCAGGAACATTAAAAAAATAAAATAAAAAGGGGGGAAAAAAGCGCCCCTCCTCACACACAAGCCTTCCTGGAGCCAAATGCCAAAGGAAGTGCCAGTGCCCTGACTAACAAAAGAATCCTGAAGCGCTGCAGGCTGCGGTGCCAGCAGCACCCAGTTCCAGTGGGAGGCTGCCTGACACGGCTGCCGGATGCTCCGTGCCTGCCGGATGGAGCAGACAGCTCAGCATGAATCACGGGGCAAAGGATTCCTTCAGTCCGGGAGGAATCGGGACAATACACAGCCTGCCTGCTGTTTGCTGCCTTTTTTTTTTTTTTTTTTTTTTTTTTTTTTTTTTTTTTTTTTTTTTTTTTTTTTTTTTTTTTTTTTTTTTTTTTTTTTTTTTTTTTTT
>NW_026631689.1:0-1120 GCF_030028575.1 Malurus melanocephalus
TTAGATCAGGTTTAGGCTCGGGTTTAGTCTCAGTCTCAGTCCCGTCTCAGGTTTAGTCTCAGGTTTAGGCTCAGGTTTAGGCTCAGGTTTAGGATTGGGTTTAGGCTCAGCTTTAGTCTCAGTCCCATTGCTGTCTCTCAGGTTGCCCTGCTGGAGCTGTTGGTTGCCAAATCCCATCCCCCCGTGTCTCTCAGGTTTAGGATTGGGTTTATGCTCAGGTTTAGGTTTAGTCTCAGTCTCAGTCTCAGTCCCATTACTGTCCCTCTCAGGTTGCCCTGCTGGAGCTGTTGGTTGCCCACGGCGCTGACCTGGCGGCCAAATCCCTGCTGGACGAGACACCCCTGGGTACGTGACCACAGAGTGACCGATGGGTGACCAATGGGTGACCAATGGGTGACCGATGGGTGACCAGAGTGACCACAGAGTGACCGATGGGTGACCAATGGGTGACCGATGGGTGACCGATGGGTGACCTATGGGTGACCGGAGTGATCAGAGAGTGACCAGAGCGTGACCAGAGTGACCAGTGTGACCAGAGAGTGACCTGAGAGTGACCGCACAGTGACCACTGAGTGACCACTGATTGACCAGAGGGACCAGCGAGTAACCATGGAGTGACCACAGAGTGACCAGAAAGTCACCAGAGTGACCAGAGTGACGGCAGGGTGACCCTGAGTGACCAGAGAGTGACCAGAGTGATGAGAGAGTGACCAGAGAGTGACCAAAGTGACCAATGGGTGACGGGAGTGACTGGACAGTGACTAATGAGTGACCCTGAATGACCATAGAGTGACCCGAGTGACCCTGAGTGACCAGAGAGTGACCAGAGTGACGAGAGAGTGACCAATGGGTGACTGGAGAGTGACCAGAGTGACCCTGAGTGACCACAGAGTGACCAATGGGTGACCAGAGTGACCAGAGAGTGACCTGAGAGTGACTGCAGAGTGACCAAGGAGTGACTGGAGAGTGACCACTGAGTAACCACAGGGAGACCAGAGTGACCAATGAGTGACCACTGAGTGACCAATGGGTGACCAGAGTGACCGGAGTGACCAATGAGTGACCACTGAGTGACCACAGAGTGACCTGAGAGTGACCAGAGTGTGAACAGAGTGACCAA
>NW_026631690.1:0-1113 GCF_030028575.1 Malurus melanocephalus
TTTTCCAGCGTACCACCAGCGCTGCCACGTCCCCCCTCCCCCCGGCGGCGCCGCCCCCTGGAGCTGCCGTCGCTGCGTCTTCGCCGTCGCCACCAAGGTCAGCACAAATTCCCAAAAAAATTCCCTAAAAATTCCCAAAAAATCCCAAAATTCAAAAAAAAATCCCCAAATTCCTCAAATTCCCACCATTTCCCCAATTTCCCCACTGATTCCTGCTGGTTTTTCCCATTAATTCCTTGTTGTTTTTCCCATTTTTTCCCCCAAAACCTCCTGGTGTTTTTTCCGTTAATTCCCACTCTTTTCCTGACCATTTCTCCCGTTTTTTTCCCCAAAATTTCCTAAAGTTTTCCCATTTTTTTCCCCGTTTATTCCCAGTTTTCCTGCCCATTTTCCCTGTTTATTCCCCAAAAACTTCCAGGTATTTTTCCCATTTTTCCCCATTAATTCCCACTGTTTTCCCTGTTTCTTCCCCAAAACTTCCAGGTGTTTTCCCCATTTCTCTTCATTAATTCCCAGTGGTTTTCCCATTTTTCCCCCATTGATTCCCATTGTTTTCCTGCCCATTTTCCCCATTTTTTTCCCCAAAACTTCCTGGTGTTTTTTCCATTTTTCCCTCATTAATTCCCAGTCTTTTCCTGCCCGTTTTTCCCATTTTCCCCATTTTTCACCCCAAAGCGTGGGGGCGCTCTCCGCCGGGGGCTCATTCCCACTATTAATTTTATGAATTTTCCCGTTTTCCCTGTTTTTTACCCCAAAGCGGGGCGGGGCTCTCCGCTGGGGGCTGATTCTCACTATTAATTTCCCATTTTTTCCCAATTTCCCATTTTTCACCCCAAAGCGTGGCGGGGCTCTCCGCCAGGGGCTGATTCCCATTATTAATTTTGTGAATTTTCCCAATTTTCCCGTTTTTCACCCCAAAGCGTGGCGGCGTGGGGCTCATTCCCACTGTTAATTCTCATTCATTTCCCCATTTTCCCCCCATTTCCCCGCCATTTTTCCCCCATTTTTTCCCCAATTTTGCCATTTTTTCCCCATTTTTCCCCATTTCTCACGGATTTTTCCCAATTTTTCCCATTTTTTTCCAATTAATTCTCATGAATTTTCTGATTTTTC
>NW_026631691.1:0-1121 GCF_030028575.1 Malurus melanocephalus
TTTTTCCCATTTTTTTTCAATTTTTTATGGATTTTTTTTAATTTTTTTCGATTTTTTCAATTATTTTTCGACTTTTTAAAAATTTTTTTCTCTTTTTTCTCCCTTTTCCTCGGATTCTTTTTATTATTTTATGAAATGGGGATTTTTGGGAATTTTTCCCAATTTTTTGCCACTTTTTTCCCTTTTGTCCCACTTTTTTCCCTTTTTTCCCCATTTTTTTTTAACTTTTTTTCGATTTTTTTCGAATATTTTTCGTGATTTTTTTCAGCTGTTTTAGAGACACATTTTGTCCCCAAATGGTTCGAGATTTTTGGGAAATTTTTGGGAATTTTTTCGGATTATTTTTGGGAATTTTTTCCCATTTTGGGGGGATTCAGGAGCTCCTGAACCAATTTTTTTTCCCAAACTTTTTTGAATTTCTTTGGAATTTTTCCCCATTTTTCCCGTTTTTCCCCATTTTTTCCCCATTTTTCCCCATTTTTCCCATTTTTTCCCCATTTCCCCCCATTTTCCCCATTTTTCCCAATTTTTCCCCATTTCCCCCCATTTTTTCCCATTTTTTTCACCTTTTCCTCCCATTTTTCTACCGTTTTTTGTCATTTTTTCACCGATTTTTTCCATTTTTTTTTTAATTTTTCCCAATTTTTGGGGTGAATTTCCCAAATTTTGGGTCTCACCTTTCCAAAGCTGCCTTTTCCCAGCACCATCAGGAAGCTGAAGTCCCCCAGGGGTCATTTTGGTGTCATTTTTTGATGGATTTTCCCCATTTTTTCACCGATTTTTTCCATTTTTTTTTAAATTTTTTTGGATTTTTTTAATTTTTGGGGTAAATTCGGGTGTTTTTGGGTCTCACCTTTCCAAAGCTGCCCTTGCCCAGCACCATCAGGAACCTGAAGTCCCCCAGGGGTCATTTCTGGGTCATTTTTTGATGGATTTTCCCCAATTTTTCACCGTTTTTTCATATTTTTTCGGGTTTTTAAATTTTTCCCAATTTTTGGGGTAAATTCGGGTATTTTTGGGTCTCACCTTTCCGAAGCTGCCCTTTCCCAGCACCATCAGGAAGCTGAAGTCCCCCAGGGGTCATTTTTACACCGTTTTTTGTCATTTTAGGGCCGTTTTTC
>NW_026631692.1:0-1223 GCF_030028575.1 Malurus melanocephalus
GGACGGGGACGATGTGCACACACACCGGGGACAATCTGCACGCTCAGACCATGATTGCACACAGACTAAGACGATGTGCACACTCAGACCGTAATGATGTGCACACGGACTGGGATGACATGTACACGCACCATGATGATGCGCACACGTACTGGGAACACGGACAGGGACGATGCACACACAGACCAGGGACTACATGCACACGGACTAGGAGGATGTGCACACTCAGACCGTCATGATGTGCACACGGACTGGGATGACACGGACACGCACACACACCATGATGATGCGCAGAGGGATGGACTGGGATGATGGGAACACAGACAGGAACGATGTGCACACTCAAACCGTGGTGATGTGCACACGGACTGGGATGACATGCACACACACCGTATTGATGTGCACATGGACTGGGATGACATGCACACACAGCCTGATGATGTGCACGTAGACTGGGATGACACAGACACACACCCCGATGATGCACACACGAACGGGGATGACGCGCACACACACCATGATGTGCACACACACCACGATGATGCACGCACTCGGACCGTGATGCGCACACAGACGGGGATGACGCACACACGCACACACACCATGATGTGCACACACACCATGATGTGCACACACACCATGATGATGTGCACACACTGGGATGACATGCACACACACCATGATGATGCGCACACTCGGACCGTGATGCGCACACGGACGGGGATGACACGCACACACACCATGATGTGCACACACACTGGGATGACATGCACACACACCATGATGTGCACACACACCATGATGATGTGCACACTCGGACCGAGATGCGCACACAGACGGGGATGACAGGCACACGCACACACACCATGATGATGTGCACACACAGACGGGGATGACACGCACACACACCATGATGTGCACACACACCATAACGATGAGCACTCACCACGATGATGCGCACCCTCGGACCGTGATGCGCACACGGACAGGGATGACAGAACACACACACCGTGATGATGCGCACACAGACTGCGATGACAGAACACACACACCGTGATGATGCGCACACAGACTGCGATGACAGAACACACACACCGTGATGATGCGCACACAGACTGCGATGACAGCACACGCTCCGCGGACGATGCGCAGGCGCGCTCCGCCGCCCAACACGGCGCGCCCCGATTGGCCCCGCGGCTGCCCGGCAACGGCGGCGGCGGCGA
>NW_026631693.1:0-1146 GCF_030028575.1 Malurus melanocephalus
TCAGGCACATTATTTTCATATTTTCATGGAAGTATTGTGTTGCTCTCAAATGTTTTGGAATTCTGGGCATCTGGAGCCAGGGCATGGATTGGGATTTGAGTTGCAGAAGAAGGATTTTCTTCCAAGGTGTTTGGAGTTTGTGTTTCCATGCTGGGCTGCACCACACCTTTACCTGCCCCAGCAATAATTCCCTGCTGGGAATGGGAGTGTTTGACATTTCCCAGTCTGTGACAGTTGAGCCTGGCTGATGAGAGCCAAGATTAACCCGAGATTAACCCAGGATTTTCTGTGTCCCACAGGAAGCCGTGGCAGGAGCTGCAGTGCTGGGCACTCTGGCCACCCCAGGACTTGTGTCACCTGCCCTGACCCTGGCCCAGCCCCTGGGGGCTCTGCCCCAGGCTGTGATGGCAGCACAGGCCCCTGGTGTCATCACAGGTGGGTGTCCCTGATCCTGGCATCTGTGTCCCTTCCTGCTGGCACCTGTGTGTGTGTCCCTTCCTCCTGGCATCTGTGTCCCCTTCCTGCTGGCATCTGTGTCCCCCTGCTCCTGGCACCTGTGTCCCTTCCTCCTGGTACCCGTGTCCCCTTCCTCCTGGTACCTGTGTCCCTGCTCCTGGCACTGTGTCCCCTCCTGCTGGCACCCATGTGTCACCTGCTGGCATCTCTGTGTGTCCCCTGCTGCCACCCATGTCCCTCCTCCTGGCACCTGTGCCCCTTCCTGCTGGCATCTGTGTCCCCTCCTGGCATCCATGTCCCTGCTCCTGGCACCTGTGTCCCCTCCTGCTGGCACCTGTGTCCCCCTGCTCCTGGCACTGTGTCCCTGCTCCTGGCACTGTGTCCCCTGCTGGCATCTCTGTGTCCCCTGCTGCCACCCATGTCCCTCCTCCTGGCACCTGTGTCCCCCTGCTCCTGGCACTGTGTCCCCCTGCTCCTGGCACCTGTGTCCCCCTGCTCCTGGCACTGTGTCCCTTCCTGCTGGCATCTGTGTCCCCTTCCTGCTGGCATCTGTGTCCCTGCTCCTGGCACTGTGTCCCTTCCTGCTGGCATCTGTGTCCCTGCTCCTGGCACTGTGTCCCCTTCCTGCTGGCATCTCTGTGTCCCCTTCCTGCTGGCACCCATGTGTGTCCCCTGCTGGCATCTCTGTGT
>NW_026631694.1:0-1184 GCF_030028575.1 Malurus melanocephalus
GAAGGACACCACGGTGATGCGGCGGGGGCGCGGTGACGTCACGGTGACATCACAGTGACGTCACCGCCGCCCCTCCCCCGTGCCTTGGGGACAGCCGTGTCCCCTCCCCCACCCCCACTGTCCCCTCCCCCCGCTGTAAATAAACCTGGTTGGGCTCCGTGTGACGTCACCGATGGGGGCGGGGCCTGGGGGGGTCTCGGTTTTGGGGAGGGGTCTGAGTTCCTCCCAGTTCCTCCCAGTCCATTCCCAGTCCCTCCCAGTCCCTCGCCCCTCCCCCAC
The DNA here is from genome assembly GCF_030028575.1 of Malurus melanocephalus. Classification (NCBI taxonomy): domain Eukaryota; kingdom Metazoa; phylum Chordata; class Aves; order Passeriformes; family Maluridae; genus Malurus; species Malurus melanocephalus. Next base: position 280 of record NW_026631694.1, read on the forward strand.
CTTTACCTGCTCCATCGGCGCGGGGGGGGGGAGGTGGAAGAGACCAAAGGGGGGGGATGGGGGGATCCCAAAATTCCCCCAAAATTCCCCCAAAATTCCCTCAACTTTCCCCCCAGACCCCCAAAATTCCCCCCAATTTCTCCCCCCCCGCACTCACCGGGGTGGGGGAGGGGCCGCTCGCGCTGTCCCGGACCCCGCCCCTCCCCCACCCCGCGTTAATCATTGATGGGGAGGGGTCAAAGGTCCAGGGGGAGGGGCCGGGGACGCCCCTCCCCCACCCCCGGTGTCACCCAACCCCCACCCAACGAGGAGGCAGAAGGGGGGGACATTTGGGGACATTTTGGGGACATTTGGGGGGGTCAAGGCCCAATGGAGAAGATCCCGTCATTGCCCCTCCCCCACCCAGGTATCCCCCCCCACCAAAATTCCCCCCCAAAAATTCCAGAATGAGGGGGCGGAGCCTCAGTCATGACTTGAGTTTAATGGGGGAGGGGACATTGGGGACAGTGGGGACATTGGGGAGATCCCAAAGGTCAAGGAGGGGTCACTGAGGTCAATGGGGGGGGTCTCAGGGGGTCCCTGGGGTCCATGGGGTCAATGGGGAGGGGTCTCAGGGGGTCTCAGGGTGGTCCCATGGGTGCCCACCCCTCAGGAGCAGCAGTACAGATCCAGGTCATTGAGTCCGGGGGGCTCTGGGTGGGTGTCAGGGGGATCCCTGGGGTCTCAGGGGGTTTTGGGGGATTTCAGGCGGTTTCAGGGTGGTCTCAGGGGTCCATGGGGTCAATGGGGAGGGGTCTCAGGGTGTTCCCCACCCCTCAGGAGCAGCAGTACAGATCCACATCGTTCAGCCCGGTGTCGTCGCCCCCGCGCTGGGGCGGCTCCAGGCGCGTGCGGAGCCCGCAGAC
>NW_026631695.1:0-1170 GCF_030028575.1 Malurus melanocephalus
GCAATTTGGGCACAATTTGGCAGAATTTGTCAGAATTTTGATGCAATTTGCTAAAATTCGGCCAAATTTTGGAAAAATTTCTCCACATTTTTGGAAAACCTGGAAAAAATTGGCACAATTTGGAATTTTTGGCACAATTTTGGCGCAGGTTAAGCCTGGTTTAGTCCCGGGTTTAGTCCCGGGTTTAGGGCGGGTTTAGTCCTGAGTTTAGTCCTGGTTTAGTCCCATGTTTCGTCCCGGGTTTAGGGTCGGTTTAGTCCCAGGTTTAGTCCCGAGTTTAGGGCGGGTTTACTCCAGGGTTTAGGGTGGGTTTAGGGCAAGGTTTAGTCCCTGCTTTGGGGCGCGTTTAGTCCAGGGTTTAGTCCCGGGTTTAGGGTGGGTTTAGGGCGGGTTTAGTCCCAGGTTAAATCCTGGGTTTAGGGCTGGTTTAGTCTTTCGTTTAGTCCTGGGTTTAGGGCGCGTTTAGTCCCCGGTTTAGGGCGGGTTTAGTCCCGGGTTTAAGGTGGGTTTAGCCCGGGATTAGGGTGGGTTTAGTCTTCGGTTTAGTCCCAGGTTTAGTCCTGGGTTTAGGGTGGGTTATTCCCGGGTTTAGTCCCAGGTTTAGGGCGGGTTTAGGGCGGGTTTAGGGAGGGTTTGGTCCCGAGTTTTGGCCAGGGTTAGGGTGGGTTTAGGATGGGTTTCAGCCTGGTTTAGTCTTGGTTTTTGTCCCTGGTTTAGAGCGGGTTTTGGGCGGGTTTAGTCCCGGGTTTAGTCCCGGGTTTAGGTCATGTTAAGGGCGGGTTTATTCCCGAGTTTAGTCCCAGCTTTAGGGCGGGTTTTGGGAGGGTTTAGGGAGGGTTTTTGGCGGATTTAGGCCCGGGTTTAAGGTGGGTTTAGGGCAGGTTAATCCCAGGTTAAGGGCAGGTTTAGTGCGGGTTTACTCCAGGGTTTAGGGCGGGTTTAGGGCGGGTTTAGTCCCAGGTTTAGATCAGGTTTAGGGAGGTTTTTGTCTCGGATTTAGGGCGGGTTTAGTCCCGGGTTTAATCCCGGGTTTAGGCTGCGTTTAGGGCGGGTTTAGTTCAAGTTTAGTCTTGAGTTTAGTCCCGGGTTTAGGGCAGGTTTAGGGCAGGTTTAGGGCGGGTTTAGTCCCGGGTTTAGGGCAGGTTTAGGGTGGGTTTTGTCCCAGGTTAA
>NW_026631696.1:0-1174 GCF_030028575.1 Malurus melanocephalus
AAAAAATGGGGAAAAATTGGGAAAAAATGGGGGAAAATGGGGGATTGGGGACATCGGGGACATTGGGGGCAATGGGGACATTGAGGGCGTTGAGGGCATTGGGGACATTTGGGGACATTGGGGACAATGGGGACATTGGGGACATTCAGGGGACGTTGGGGACATTGGGGACATTGGGGACATTTTTTACATTTTTTTATATTTTTTACATTTTTTACATTTTTGGACATTTGGGGACATTGGGGACATTGGGGACAGTGGGGACATTGGGGACATTGGGGACGTGGGATTTTTACTGCTCTATACTGGTTTATACCGGTTTAAACTGGTCCGAACGGATCCAAACCAGTCCAAACTGGTTTATACTAGTTTATACTGGTCTATACCGGTTTAAACTGGTCCGAATGGACCCAAACTGGTCCAAACTGGTTTATCCTGATCCAGACTGGTTTATACTGGTTCATACTGCTCTATACTGGTTTATACTGGTTTGAACTGGCCCGAACGGATCCAAACCAGTCCAAACTGGTCCAAACTGGTTTATATTGGTTTACACTGGTTAATACTGCCCTCTACTGCTCTATACTGGTTTATACTGGTTTACACTCATCTATACTGGTCCGAACGCATCCAAACAGGTCCAAACCGGTCCAAACTGGTCTGAACTGGTCCGAACTGGTCTGAACTGGTTTATACTGCTCTATACTGCTATACTAAACAGTTTATACTGGTTATACTGGTTTATACTGGTTTATACTGGCCCGAACGGATCCAAACCGGTCCAAACCAATCCAAACTGGTCCAAACCAGTCCAAACTGGTCCATACTGGTCCAAACTGGTCCGAATTGGTCCAAACTGGTCCAAAACAGTTCATCCTGATCCAAACTGGTTTATACTGCTCTATACTGGTTTATACTGGTTTACACTCATCTATACTGGTCGGAACACATCCAAACCGGTCCAAAGCGACCCAAACTGGTCCAAACTGGTTTAAACTGGTCCGTACCGGCCGTGGCGGGCGGCGGTGGAGTCGGACCAAGCGCTGGAGGCCGAGAGGCGAAAATCGGGGATGGAACCGTCCTGCATTCCCAGAGCGAACCGGCAGCGACCTGAGGGGACATCGGGGACATTTGGGGACATCGGGGACATTGGGGACATTGGGGACATTGGGGA
>NW_026631697.1:0-1224 GCF_030028575.1 Malurus melanocephalus
TTTTTTTTGCTACCTAAGAGATAGTTGTCTCAGTAAGAAGTCAGATGGATTTTCTTTGAGAAGTAATCAGAAAAAAAAAAATCCACAGTTCCACGTGCCATCATCATGTAGCCATAAAAGTTTTCTTTCCTTCAGTGTTTTTGTTTTGACTTGGTCTGTTTGTTTATTTGTTGTTATTACTGATAAAAAAGTCAATAAATGAGTCAACTCACTAATTTTGCCCAACTCCAAATTCTATCTTTATTATCTATATATTTCTCCTTATAACTGAGGTGTTGAACTTATCTTGGTGCTAGTCCAGATCTTTTGACTCTGTTAGCKAGGAAGCTTCAGGCACCATTATGAAAGTGTGTTTCATGTAGGTTTATCCCAAAGCTTCAGCTAGCAAAGAGGAGACAGGAGGGAGTGACAATATTGGGGTTTTTKAACAAAGTGGGTAGGCTGAACAGGGACTGGCGCAATCCAGGGAAATGCTTCAATGAAACAGGGAACTCCTCACAAATCATTGAATATCTAGACTGGGATGCAATCTCGGTTCTTGAAAGATCTCGATAATATGCAGGGGTAGGTGTCATAGGAGGAGGTAACAGGTAAAACTGTTACTGACTTTCATATATGACCACGTCAGATGGCTGGAAAAACTATGGACATGACCTAGCAAAAAGATTCCTGAACCCCCTAAGATTTCCATTCATATTCCAGTTTCTCAGTCATCATAAATTAAGCTTTGGCAGCCTTAAGGCAGCTAGGTGTCGATACAAAAGCCAGTTTGTCATGACCTTTGATACAGACCTAGTATTCAACCTTTGACAAATAACTTTGTTTTTTCAAGTTATGCTTCAAACTTTTGTGAAAGTTCTGATCAATATTTCCTGCTATTTCCTTTGGCTTCACAACTAATATCAGGCAATCAATGACATGCGGGTTCYCATGGAAGTTCAAGATATCCCAGGAGAGTGCTTAATCAACTTTGCCTCAGGTGGAAAACTTAAAAGTAGCCTGTCTAAATCTTTCATCAAGGTAGTTTTCCTGGCGCAGGACTCCATGTATTTCAGCATCAGGAAAGCACTTGTTGATGGATAGTGAACAGTAGTATAAAGATCTTCTCCTTCTCTATATATATTCTCCTGTAACTCAACAACTATTGGTATTTCTAATAAATTATAAATATTCTTTCTGGGAGAAATGTCTATATACATTCACATGAATGAATAAAATGGTGAA
>NW_026631698.1:0-1228 GCF_030028575.1 Malurus melanocephalus
ACAAGGGAGCTCTGCTCTGGGTGTGGAGGGAGGGCCAAGGGCAACCCCTGGAGTGGGAACCACAACTCCTCAGGTTTGTGTTCTTTGGGGTCAGGAACTGGGGACACTCAGAGGCACAGAAAGTTTCTCTACATTGACAAGAAATAAAAGTTGAACACAGTACAATTTAATAATCATCACAGCTCCTCCTCAGCTCTGAGTGACATCCCAGCAGCATCTGATGAGTCCACCATTCCCAAAGGATTACTGTACAAAACCAATTTTAGACAAAATGATTCTGTGATAGATAGAGACACAGTTAATGTGTTGTATCAGGATGCTTTACCTGGAGTGGGGGTAAACCAGCTCAAACAATGCCCCATTTTCCAAAGCTGTCAGTGGTGGATGGAGAAAGGGGTCACGCTGGTTTGGTGTTGATGAAATGCTGAAACCAGCCTGACTCATTCTGTCTCCTCCTGTCATGTCTGATCTCCCCTCTTTCCCCGTCCCCCTACTGTTCTTGTCTTCTCCAGGCACCCCAGTGAAGAGCCTGGCTCTGTGCTCTCCATCCCCTCCTGGATTGCACTACCATGTTGTGGATAATTAAACCCTTATAAAACAGGGGCCTTGTTGCCCCTGTAAAACCTGTGGTCTCTCCTGTCACTTTGGCTAACCAGAGAAGGATTCTGGATATGGTTGGCCTCTGTTTGTGAGAAAAGCCAGAGAACCAAAAATAACAAATTCCTACATTTGAGAATGTAGCACCAATACAGGTAAGAAATCTAAAACAATAGATGGAGAAAACAGCAACAAAACTGTACCCGATGTTTTTCTGAGTGCCTGAATGCTGGGCACATATGTAACCAATAATCGTGTGTAGTAGTTGAATAATTGCCAGTTAATCTATTGTAGTAGTTTAGTAGCCAATGAATATGTAACATGAATGATAAACATTCAAGAGTATATAAATGAGAACAGATACTTTGAGTAAACAGCTTTTTGTCCTTTGCGAGGTTACTGACTGCACCTTGTGTCGCTGCCACCCCAACAGTGGCACTGCCAGGCTGGGATCAGGAGCCCCTCAGCCTTCCCTTCTCGGGGCTGGACCAGCCCAGCTCCCTCAGCCTCTGCTCACAGCCCAAGGGCTCCAGCCCCACCTTGGAGCCCTTCCCTGCCCCTGCTGCAGCTGCCAGACATCTCTGCTGCCCTGGGGAACCCAAACCAGGCCACAGTGACTGGGATAATCCAC
>NW_026631699.1:0-1123 GCF_030028575.1 Malurus melanocephalus
GGAATTGGGATGGGGATGGGGACAGGGATGGGACGGGGATGGGGACAGGGACAGGACAGGGACGGGGATGGGGACAGGGAAAGCGGGGTTCAGGGGGGACCTTGTGGCTCTGCACAACTCCCTGACAGGAGGGGGCAGCCGGGGGGATTTGGGATCTGCTCCAGGGAACAGGGACAGGAGGAGAGGGAACCCAGGAGAGGGGCAGGGGGGACATCAGGAGGGATTTCCCCATGGAAAGGGGGTCAGGAACTGGAACTGCCCCGGGAATTCCTTCAGGAATGGAGATCCCACCCTGGGAGCTGAGCTGGGAAAATCAGCAGAGGGGAAGGGAGCAAAAAAAACCCACAGGAGCTGGGATGGGCAGAAAAACCTGTGGGAAGACTTCAGATCAGTCACATTGTCATGATTTTGGGACAAAAATTATTATTATTATTATTATTATTATTATTATTATTATTATTATTATTATTATTATCAATGCCGAAAGTATCAATATCATTGGAAGGATCCTGGAGCAGCAGGATCTATAACAATTTTTCCATTGGCGCCAGGAATTTGATTGGAAAGGGATGACATTGAATGTTTGAGGTGCTCCAAGGATGGCTCATCCTGCTTTTCTGGAAAAAGTGGGGTTTTCTCTATTCCTTGTTATTATAATTTAAAGTCATTAATTAAATAATTGTTATTAATTATTACTTATGATTATTTATTATTTATTATTTTATGTGATGCCTATATATTATATAATAGTAGTATTAATAATATTAATAATATTGATATGGATGATGATGATAATAATAATAACAATAATAACAATAATAGTAAATTAGTAATAATAGTAATAGTAATATAATAATAATAGTGATACAATAATAATAGTAATATAATAATAATAGTAATATAATAATAATAGGAAAATAATAATAGGAAAATAATAATAATAATAATAATAATAATAATAATAATAATAATAATAATAATAGTAATAATAATAATAATAATAATAATAAAAATAACCATTGCCCCCAAATCATGACAACGCAAATGAAGGCTTCCCACAGGTTTTCTCCTCCTCCCAGCCCTCTCCCGATTTTCCATCTGTTCAGTTCCCGGGTTGGGCTCT
>NW_026631700.1:0-1194 GCF_030028575.1 Malurus melanocephalus
AGTGACCCCATGTCCCTACGACACCCGGCAGCGCAAGTGTCCGAAATGCAACGGCCACGACTTCCACCGCGTCTGCATCAGCTGAGCGGTCACTCTGGTGGTCATCGGGTCATTCTGGTGGTCATTGGGTCATTCTGGTGGTCATTGGGTCATTCTGGTGGTCATTTCTGGTCATTTGTGGTCATTTGTGGTCATTTGTGGTCATTTCTGGTCATTCATGGTCATCTATAAGTGTCCTGGAGTTGCCTGTGGTCACCTGGAGTTGGTGTCGTGGTGGCCACTGACCATTTATGGTCACTCTGTGTCCATCCCTGAGTGACCAATGACCAGTCTTGACCACCTCAGAGTGACCCATGACCACCCCAGAGTGACCAATGACCACCTCAGAGTGACCATTGACCATTTATGGTCATCCTTGACCACCCGTGGTCACTTTGTGTCCATCCCTGAGTGACCAATGACCATCCTTGACCACCTCAGAGTGACCACTGACCATTTATGGTCATCCTTGACCACCACATGGTGACCAATGACCATTTATGGTCACTCTGTGTCCATCCCAGAGTGACCAACGACCACCCGTGACCACCTTAGAATGACCAATGACCACCCCAGAGTGCCCAATGTCCACCCTTGGTCAGTTGTGGTCACTCCGATGGTCATCGGGTCATTCTGGTGGTCATTTGGTCATTCTGGTGGCCATTTGTGGTCATTTATGGCATTCATGGTCATTTGTGGTCAGTTATGGTCACTCATGACCATCCTGGAGTTGCCTGTGGTCACCTGGAGTTGGTGTCGTGGTGGCCACTGACCATTTATGGTCACTCTGTGTCCATCCCTGAGTGACCCCTGGCCACCCCAGAGTGACCAATGTCCATTTATGGTCATCCTTGACCATCCATGGTCACTCTGTGTCCACCCCTGAGTGACCAATGACCACTCTTGACCACCCCAGAGTGACCAATGACCACCCCAGAATGGCCAATGACCACCCCAGAATGACCAATGTCCACCCACAGTCAGTTGTGGTCACTCTGGTGGTCATCGGGTCACTCTGGTGGTCATCGGATCATTCTGGTGGTCATCGGGTCATTCTGGTGGTCATCGGGTCACTCTGGTGGTCATCGGGTCACTCTGGTGGTCATCGGGTCACTCTGGTGGTCATCTGGTCACTCACAGTGACCCCATGTCCCT
>NW_026631701.1:0-1204 GCF_030028575.1 Malurus melanocephalus
CCAGGGGTGCCCAGGTGGCCCAGAAGGCCAATGGCCCCTGGGCTGTCCCAGCCATGGGGTGGCAGCAGGAGCAGGGCAGTGACCGTCCCTGTGCTGGCACTGCTGAGGCCACACCTCGAGGGCTGGGGACAGYTCTGGGCTCCTCACAATCAGAACATTGAGGGGCTGGAGCGTGTCCAGGGAAGGGAACGGAGCTGGGGAAGGGTCTGGAGCACCAGGAACAGCTGAGGGGGGCTCAGCCTGTGGAAAGGAGGCTCAGGGGGAACCTTGTGGCTCTGCAAAACTCCCTGAAGGAGCGGGCAGCCAGGGCAGGGTCGGGGAAACTGATCCAGGAAACAGGGACAGGACAAGAGAAAACAGCCTATAGTTGTGCCATGGGAAATTTAGATTGGATATCAGGAAAACTTCTTCCACAGGAGGGCAAAAAGCATCGGAACTGGCTGCCCATCCCTGGAAAGGCTGCAAAGATGTGTGGATATGGCACCTGAGGACATGATTTGGTGGTGAATAGGTGAATACGAGGCGGTGGTGCTGGGTGGATGATTGGACTAAAAGGTCTCTACGAATATTTTCCAACCTAAGTGATTCTGTGATTCTATGAATTACTAGGTTTTTTGTTTTTTTTGTTTTTGTTTTTTTTTGTTGCTTTTTTAATGAATTACTCCCTTTAAGAATATTGAGTACTGACAAGGAAGAAAAAATAACAATTCCTTGACAACTACAGAATCAAAACATGAAAAAGTAACAGGTTGAGGTGGGCCTTTTCTGAGGTGGACCTTTTTCCAAGATTTTTTCTTTTTTAAAGTCTCTTGGTATTGAGGGAGAATGTCACACTTAGGACATCTTCTCACAGCCATTTTTCCCACAAGTATGTTTGCTCCAGAAGGTCATGCCAAAAACAACTGTGCCCTTCTAAGAGTGCTGAGCTGCTCAGGAAGACAAGCAGAAATCAAACTGAGTGCGGATCATCAGATGTATAAGCACAGGCCCTGACTAAAATAAGGAATCAAAATTTATATAAAATAATCACAGAGGTTTCTACGGAAGCCAAGGCAAAGGAAGCTGTGCCAAAACAATTTGTGCCTTCCATGCATAGTTCAGAAAAAGTGGTATTTATAACATCCCTGAAAATGGCTAGTTGATACTGCCTTTACATAGAAAAATGTATTTGTCTGGATATTTCTCATATGGCAGAGAGGCTCCA
>NW_026631702.1:0-1168 GCF_030028575.1 Malurus melanocephalus
AGACCAAAATTCCCCCAATTTGGGGATTTAGAGACTGAAATCCCCCCGATTTTGGGATTCAGAGACTGAAATTCCCCAAATTTTGGGATTCAGAGACTGAAATTCCCCAAATTTTGGGATTCAGAGACTGAAATCCCCCCGATTTTGGGATTCAGAGACCAAAATTCCCCCAATTTGGGGATTTAGAGACTGAAATCCCCCCGATTTTGGGATTCAGAGACTGAAATCCCCCCGATTTTGGGATTCAGAGACTGAAATCCCCCCGATTTTGGGATTCAGAGACTGAAATTCCCCAAATTTTGGGATTTAGAGACTGAAATCCTCCTGATTTTGGGCTTCAGGGACCAAAATCACCCCAACTTTGGGCTTCAAAGACCGAAATCCCCCCAATTTTGGGGTTCAGGAACCAAAATCACCCCAATTTTGGGGTTCAGAGACCCCAAACCCCCCTATTTTGGGATTCAGAGACTGAAATCCCCCCGATTTTGGGATTCAGGGACCCAAAACCCCTCAATTTTAGGGTTCAAAGGCCAAAATCTCCCCCATTTTGGGCTTCAAAGACCAAAACCCACCTGATTTTGGGGTTCAGGAACCAAAATCCCCCCAATTTTGGGGTTCAGAGACCCCAAACCCCCCAATTTTGGGGTTCAGAGACCCCAAACCCCCCGATTTCGGGGTGCCCCACTCACCCTCCACCACCTTGACGGGGTGCAGGTCCGAGGGCAGCCGGGAGTTGATGTGGAAAATCTTCTGAGCGTTCCAGATCATTCTCAGCAGGTTACAGGGGAGCACCACCTGCGGATTTTGGGGGGATTTAGGATGGATTTGGGGGATTTAGGATGGATTTGGGGGATTTTGGGGGATTTAGGATGGATTTTAGGGTGTTTAGGATGGTTTTTGGGGTTTTTGGGGTCACCTTGCTGTCCCCCATGGGGAAGATGACCCGCAGCACCTCGCAGGAGTTGGATTTAGGATGGATTTTGGGGTATTTAGGATGCATTTTGGTGTATTTAAGATGGATTTTGGGGTATTTTGGATGGATTTTAGGGTATTTTGGGGTATTTAGGATGTTTTTTGGGGTTTTTGGGGTCACCTTGCTGTCCCCCGTGGGGAAGATGACCCGCAGCACCTCACAGGAATTGGATGTAGGTTGGATTTTGGGGTATTT
>NW_026631703.1:0-1166 GCF_030028575.1 Malurus melanocephalus
TTGTTGTAAACGTCCAGGCCCCGCCCCCCGCGCAGGAACAGCGCCACCAAGCGGCGGGCCACGCCCACTGCGCCCTGCGCCACCGCGATGTGCAGCGGCCTGAGGGATTTGGGGAGAAAAACAGAAAATTTGGGAAAATTAAAAAAAAAACGGTGAAATTTGGGGAAAATTTGGGGAAAAAACGGAAAAATTTGGGGAAAAAACTGGGGAAAATCAGGGGAAAATCGAGGGAAATTGAGGACAGGAAAGTCTCAAAAATTGGCGGGAAAATTCCAAAAAAAATTGGGGGAAAACCGGTGGAAAAATTTGGGGAAAATAGGCGGGAAAATTTGGGGAAAAATTGGGAAAAAAATTGGGAAAAATTGGTGGAAAAATTGGGAAAAAAATTCGGAAAAATTGGTGGAAAAATTGGGAAAAAAATCTGGGAAAAAATTGGGAAAAAATTGGGGAAAAATTGGGGAAAAAATTGGGGAAAAAGGTCCCAAGAATTGGGGGGAAAACTGGAAGGGAAAATTCCCCAAAATTGGTGGGAAAAATTGGGAAAAAATTTGGCGGGAACATGCCAGAATTTGGTGGGAAAAGTGCCGGAATTCGGCGGGAAAAGTGGCAAAAATTGGCGGGAAAAGTGCAGGAAATTGGCGGGAAAAGTGTGGGAAACTGGCGGGAAATTGGGGGGGAAAAGTGAGAGGAAATTGGTGGGAAAAGTGAGGGGAAGTTGGCGGGAAAAGTGTGTGAAGTTGGTGGAAAAATATGAGGAAATTGGTGGGAAAAGTGCAAAAAATTGGAGGGAAAAGTGTGGGAAATTGGCGGGGAAAAATGGGGAACTTGGCGGGAAATTGGGGGGGGAGGAGCAGGAAATTGGCGGGAAAAGTGCCAAAAATTGGCGGGAAAATTGGCAGGAAAAGTGTGGGAAATTGGTGGGAAAGGTGTGGGAAATTGGCGGGAAATTGGTGGGAAAAGTGCCAAAAATTGGCGGGAAAACTGTAGAGAAAAGTGCAGGAAAGTGGGGGAAATCGGCGGGAAAAGTCGGAGGTGCGGATGCCCCTCCCCCCCAGGCCACCCTGATGTTCAGGGGCCTGAGGGGATTTGGGGCAAAAAACACCAAAATTGGGAAAATTCACAAAAATTGCGCAGAATTTTGGTAAAATTCAGGAAAATGGGGGGAA
>NW_026631704.1:0-1123 GCF_030028575.1 Malurus melanocephalus
CCCGATCCCAAATCCCAAATCCCGATCCCAAATCTCAAATCCCTCTCCTCACCCCGATCCCGATCCCAAATCCCATATCCCAAATCTCAAATACCGCTCCTCACCCGATCCCAATCCCGTTCCTGATCCCAAATCCCAAACCCCAAATCCCTCTCCTCACCCGATCCCAATCCCGTTCCCGATCCCAATCCCAAATCCCAAATCCCAAATCCCGATCCCAAATCCCGCTCCTCACCCCAATCCCGTTCCCAATCCCAAATCCCAAATCCCTCTCCTCACCCGATCCCGATCCCAAATCCCAAATCCCGATCCCAAATCCCGATCCCTCTCCTCACCCCGATCCCGATCCCGGTCCCAAACCCCAAATCCCATATCCCAAATCTCAAATCCCGCTCCTCACCCCAATCCCGATCCCAAATCTCAAACCCGGATTCCTCTCCTCACCCCGTTCCCGATCCCGATCCCAAATCCCAAATCGCGATCCCAAATCCCTCTCCTCACCCCAATCCCGATCCCAAACCCCAATCTCGATCCCCAATCCCGATCCCAAATCCCAATCCCCTCTCCTCACCCCGATCCCGCTCCTCACCCCGTTCCCGATCCCAAATCCCAAACCCCAATCCCCTCTCTTCACCCGTTCCCGTTCCCGATCCCGATCCCAAACCCCAAATCCCAAATCCCTCTCCGATCCCTCTCCTCACCCCGATCCCGTTCCCGTTCCCGTTCCCGGTCCCAATCCCAAATCCCAAATCCCGATCCCGCTCCTCACCCAAATCCCTCTGCTCACCCCAATCCCGATCCCGTTCCCAATCCCAAATCCCGCTCGTCTCCTCACCCGATCCCGTTCCCGATCCCGTTCCCGATCCCAAATCCCAAATCCCTCTCCGATCCCGCTCCTCACCCCGTTCCCGATCCCGTTCCCGTTCCCGTTCCCGATCCCGTTCCCAAACCCCAAATCCCCGCTCCTCACCCCGATCGCGTTCCCGATCCCAAACCCCAAATCCCGTTCCCGGTCCCGATGCCAAACCCCAAATCCCGTTCCCGTTCCTCACCCCAAATCCCTCTCCTCACCCGTTCCCGTTCCCGTTCCCGTTTCCGTTCCCGGTCCCGCTGGCGGCGGCTC
>NW_026631705.1:0-1116 GCF_030028575.1 Malurus melanocephalus
GGTTTAGTGCGAGTTTAGTCCCGGGTTAAGGGTGGGTTTAGTCCCAGGTTTAGGGTGGGTTTAGGGCATGTTTTGTTCTGGTTTAGGGCGGGTTTAGTCCCAGGGTAAGGGCGGGTTTAGTCCCGGGTTTGGGGTGGGTTTAGTCCCGGGTTTAGTCCCGCGTTTAGGGAGGGTTTAGGGCAGGTTTAGTCCCAGGTTTAGGGCCAGGTTTAGGGCGTGTTTAGATCCGAGTTTAGGGCGGGTTTAGTCCCGCGTTTACGGTAGGCTTAGGGCTGGTTTAGGTCGGGTTTAGTCCCAGGTTTAGGATGGGTTTAGTCCCAGGTTAAGGGCAGGTTTAGTCCCGGGTTTAGGGTGTGTTTAGGGCCGGTTTAGGGTGGGTTTAGTCCCATTTTTAGGGCGGGTTTAGTCCTAGGTTTAGTCCTAGGTTTAGGACAGGTTTAGAGCAAGTTTAGTCCCGGGTTTAGTCCCAGGTTTAGGATGGGTTTAGTCCCAGGTTTAGGGCACGTTTAGGTTGGGTTTAGTCTCGAGTTCTGGACAGGTTTAGTCCCGCGTTTAGGGCGGATTAAGGGCGGGTTTAGGGCGGGATTAGGCTCGGGTTTAGGGTGGGTTTAGTGCCAGGTTTAGTCCCGGGTTTAGGGCGCGTTTAGGGCGGGTTAAGGGTGGGTTTATTTCAGGTGTTAGGGCGGGTTTAGGGCAGATTTAGTCCCGGGTTTAGGGCCGGTTTAGGGTGGGTTTAGTCCCATTTTTAGGGCGGGTTTAGTCCAGGGTTTAGTCCTGGGTTTAGGACAGGTTTAGGCCAGTTTAGTCCTGGGTTTAGTCCCTGGTTTAGTCCCGGGTTTAGGGCAGGTTTAGTCCCGGGTTACGTCCCAGGTTTAGGGTGGGTTTAGTCCCCGGATTAGGGTTGGTATATTCCTGGGTTTAATCCCGGGTTTAGGGCGGGTTTAAGGAGATATTAGGGTGGGTTTAGGGTGGGTTTACGGAGGGTTTAGTCCGGGGTTTAGGGTGGTTTTAGTCCTGGGTTTAGGGTGGGTTTAGTCCCGGGTTTACGGCATGTTTAGTCCCGGGTTTAGTCCCAGGTTTGGGGCGGGTTTAGTCCCGGGTTTAGAGTGGGTTTAG
>NW_026631706.1:0-1164 GCF_030028575.1 Malurus melanocephalus
CCTCTGAAATATTTCAGTGCTTACATCAGCGTGAGCTTGCATAGTTGGCTGGGATGAACTTCCTTTTCCACTAGCTTTTACTCAGTTCAGGATTCTTCACATAAGAAAATAAATCACTGCAGTCAGAAAATGACCAACTTTTTTTTTTTTTTTTTTGAGCATGAAATACTCAACCAGCTCAAAGAGACAGCAAAGAGCCACTAAGTCACAGCCTGACAGAGCAAGAATACTTTGTGTGTGTGTTGGTTCCATGCAAGTGACATTTCAAAATGCCTCGCAATTACACTTAGCACCAGTTAATCCCAGTGCAGGGTCTCTGGCACTGACACTCTGCATAGTGACACAAATGTGTGCAGCTGGAACACAGTGCTGGGAGGCTTCTGCAAGTTTCCTGAAGAATTCCTGGTTCCACATGCTCCTGACTCCTCCTGCAGGCAACAGAGCTCCTCATTACACAGCAAATATGCACCTTTCCCGAAGGTTTATGCCTTACTACAGACTCCCTTCAGGGATGGAAGGCACAGCAAAGAGACTGAATGAGTCTATGTGGTATCCGACAGACAGTGCATTCCCTGGGCTCATGAGTTATCCCAGGGGCTGTCCTGCTTTTGGCACACAGCAGGGAAGCACACTAGGTGGCTTTTCCCACCGTCTCCTGCACAGGGTGCTGAGTAGGGGTTCTTGTGCACTTGAAGAAAATCCATAGCTTTGGAAAGAGGGATAAACATTCACTGTTTCCCAGGACAAGATGCATTTTATGGGGCATGATTCCTGACTGCCTTTGGTTGCAGGCAGAAGCTCTCCCTGTCCTTGCTCCAGCCTATCCAGAATTTGTGCTGGTGTAGTCACTGCTAAGTTCAGACCCAATTTGTGTGTCCAGCTGTGGGACAGGCAGCCCAGACCAGGGGGCTCCCCAGGTCCTGGCAAGCAGGGACAGGATWAAAAGCAGTCCATCTTAACACCCCAGATGGCATCATGGTGGCCTGGGAAGGTAACTCACACGAACCTCACCAAGCTACCCTGTGAAGAACTGGACAACTTTTGGAATATTACAGACCTCATGCTATGCAAAATTAAAAAAAAAACAAAAACAAAAACAAAAACATAAAAAAAAAAACAACGAAAAAAAACCCTCCAAAACTCAACCAACCTCCCTTTTCCATT
>NW_026631707.1:0-1227 GCF_030028575.1 Malurus melanocephalus
CCAGTGCGGTCACTAATGATGCCAGCGGCAATTAAGACCCAAAATTGGTCTTGGCCAGCTAAGGAGCTCCAGGCATTTCCTCGCGGCACAAAAGTGAATATTCCCTTCCCCCGGGAGGAAAATTTGGGATAAATGGAATAACCAGAGAGGCTTTTGTGCAACGCAAACAGGAGTTTAATATCAGAGAGGAGAGCAACAACCGAGCGCGGGGAATCCGAGCGATCCAGGGGGAGACAGAACGCTGGGAGGAGAGAGCAGGGTACAGCGAGGGGATGGAGGGATCAGGGAATCCCGGGGGATGGAGGGATCAGGGAATCCCGGGGATGGAGGGCTCAGGGAATCCCGGGGGATGGAGGGCTCAGGGAATCCCGGGGGATGGAGGGATCAGGGAATCCCGGGGATGGAGGGTTCAGGGAATCCCGGGGGATGGAGGGCTCAGGGAATCCCGGGGGATGGAGGGCTCAGGGCACACCCGGCACAGCGGCTCCGGCCCCACGGTGTCCCCACGGTGTCCCCGAGCCCCTCAAGGCTGGCACTGCCGGTGAAGGGCTTTAGAAAACCTCGCAGCTGCCGCGGCGGGAGCGGCCCCATCTCTGGAAGCCGGGCAGGGAATAGCCCAGGCCACGGGAGGAGAAGCCGGAGCTGTAGGGCCGCCCCCAATTGCCAAAGGAGCCTCCATAGCCCCTCAGGGAACCCCCATAGCCCCCCAGGGAACCTCCGTAGCCTCCGAAGGAGCCCCCATAGCCCGCCAGGGAGCCCCCATAGCCGGTGTCACCCCCATAACCCAGGGAACGGCCGTAGTCAAGGGAGTCCCCATAGCCTGAGAAACCCCCATAGCCCCGGGAACCGCCATAACCCCAAGAGTCCCCATAACCTCCAGAGCCAAAGGAGCCCCCATAGCTCTGGGAGCCCTCATAAGGTCCCCACCCAAAAGAGCCCCCATAGCCAGAGGAACCCCTATAAGGTCCCCATCCAAAGGAGCCCCCATAGCCCCGGGAGCCCCCATAACCTCCGGACCCAAAGGAGCCCCCATAACCTCCGGAGCCAGAGGAGCCCCCAAAGCCAGAGGAGCCCCCATAGCCAGAGGATCCCCTATAACCCCCAGAGCCCCCCAGCCCAAAGGAGCCCCCGGAGCCCAGGGCGCTGCGGGAACTGAAGGAGCGCTCCGGCCACAGCGGGCCCGACGATCCCACAACGCTGTCCTGGGGGCAGGAGCTGAGCACGGGG
>NW_026631708.1:0-1227 GCF_030028575.1 Malurus melanocephalus
AATACCCAAGTATTACCTTTAACCTCTTTCTAGCATATCATCTAAACATCTCTTAAGTAAAGTGGAATCCAAAGGCTCTGTGTGATGGTTGAGACTTCCCTTCCTTCTCATAGGAGCTCTTCCATCTGAAGTGTGGGAGATGGAGTAGAAGTGTGTTAGGATGTAGTCTTATTTTAGTAGCAGTTTATATTTTGTCTCAGTTGCCTCAGTGACCAGTTGGCCTTAGCGATGATGCTTTAGAGCCAAACAGTGAAATTCTGGGCTCAGGGATTTTCTGCATTTGAGGTAAGTGGACCTAGTATTTTCGTCTATCTCTGAAGGCATCAACAACCCAAATCCTAGTTTTTAACCTTAAAATGCTGATCTAGAGTTTGGCCTTGCACATTAAGTGATGTATGTTCTTCAGCAAACAGTTTTGAGGTCTTGTGCTTCCAGAGCCTGTGGAATATCTGAGACACTTGTCTCTGGTGGCCTTTAATTGATGTAAAGGATGCTTTCTAGCCTGTTTCTCTTGTCCCTTTTTGCAGTTTTGTGCTGGAGTTTTGACAACCTGAATCTAAGTTTGAACATCTCCTAATACTGAAGTTTCTTTCTAATAAGAACTGGCTTATGAAAGCACTGCATGGAGAAAGTGAAGCAGTTCTATAGCTCATGAAATCTCTCTTCAGTCCTGTTAAAGAAACTTKGAATTGCAAATGTTGGAACTGGGTTCTTTGGCTTTTTTGTTCGGAGTTCTAGAATGTGTTAGTGTGGTGTTGAACCTTTGTCTTGTCATATCTGAACTCTTCAGCGAGAACAACTACAATTTGAGCAGAATTTTCTAGATGGTTGCAAGACAGTTTCTACAGATTATAAACTGGGGTTATAAACTCTTCTCTCTTTGTCCCTTTTGGTCAGAAACTGTTATTTTAATGCATTGTTTAAAAACTTTTAGTAAAGAATCTCAGAAAATGAAGGGGTGCAAGTTAATGGTGTTGAGAAGATTCTTGAAGTAGATAGTTTTGGAAATGGAGGTGTCCCCTTTTAGTACCAATCCCCAAAAATCTTGATTGATAAMTTTACAGCTGCAAGAAACTTTCTAATTAAAACAGATTTTTTTTTTTTTAGTTGATGTGGAATTTTGGAAGTTTTGCCGAATAGCTGCACTGCAGATTAGTACTGGAAAGAATAGAGTCCAAATAATTCTCTTTTAAGTGCCTGCGATCAAGAACTTTTCTGGGCTAAAAG
>NW_026631709.1:0-1192 GCF_030028575.1 Malurus melanocephalus
AATTTATCAATATATTACAAGTTACTCTCATTTGGACAGAAATCTGCTTACCAATGCTGCTCAGTCTGTAGAAATGTATACTACATCAATATCTGCCTTTCTTCAAAAAAGAAAATCTATCTTTCTGTCACACAAAATGCAGTAACTGACTGATTTATGCTTTGGCATGGAATGCTATTCCAATTCTGCGTAATGAGAAAAGAAATAAAACTGATTAATCAAGTACTGGGTTAAAAAAAGTATCTGCCATTTATTGCCATGCATGGCTCTTCTATTCTGAGCTGGCTTTTGTATTCCATGTTTGAACCTTTTTTTGTCCATAGAGAAATTTTTGCAAACATTAACAAAAGCAGTAAATTGTGCCAAGGGGCACAAGTTCATGTTGTGTAAAAAGGACACAGGAGGGTGATACAAGATATGACCTTGCTCAAAACCAGGCACTGTTCTCACACCAGTTTTAGGGATTTTATTTTGTTTTAATGGCCAAGGGAGTGCATTGTCAGACATACTAATATGAATTTTGGAGTGAAATTTGATGAATTTGACAGGGTTTAGGGGCTCTGGCTGGAGCAGAGAGATRATGGCACTGCATCACTTCAAAGCCATTATGTCAACAACTTCTCTGTGTCAATACTGCTCTGCATCCATTTTCTTCATGAGAAATGGTGATTTAAACACTTCCAGGGCTCAGCTTTTCCCCTACAGGGCTTTGCCTGCTTGTGTCATTTTTCATACAGTAATGAGGACTAATTACACATTGTGCCATGCTGATAGCCAGGGCAGCCCTCCCCACTCACAGCGGGGCTGTCTCTGTGATCTGGAAGGGAGGGGAAGGAAAAGGAGTATAGAACTCGTTTTTGTTATCAGAAAGGAAAGGGTTTTGCTCTTCTCACCCTTGTTTTCTCTGCCTTCGCACATGGAAGACTCCAGCGAGCCCACACAGTGAGTTTTTCTGGAGAATCAATGTGGAATTACTGTCAGAAGAGCAAAACTCTGAGACACTTTGTGTTTTATGAAAGGTCTAAGCCTATAAGCCCCACATTAAACAAAATTTTCTTTGGTCTGGGAAGGCAGTGGATGAGTAAGGAGCACAGAGGAGAGGAAAGAGGAAGGTTCTCTGTGTGTACAGGGGCAGGATTTTAAACAGGGGCGTTTGCAGCCACTGGTTCAAGCTGACAGTTTCTCCAAGTAC
>NW_026631710.1:0-1227 GCF_030028575.1 Malurus melanocephalus
AATTTGTGCCCTTCAGCACCTCCCTCCCTCACATTAAATAAAAGATTATGTACTACCACTTGTGCCCTTAAATGAAAACGGCCCTGGCCTTGTGACAGCGTTTGAAAACTCTTCCCTCCTCCTGTCCCCACATCTCACAAACTGAACCGTCCCCTTCCTGTCCAAACTGCCAGAGCTGAGGGAGGGCTTCAGCAACTCAGGAGGCTGCAATGCCACCACAGGCAAGGAGGTTTTGCAAAGCTTCCTAAGCATCAGTAGGCTCTGGATTTGCCAGTCTCCCCCTGGAATATTGTCCTGTTCATGAATGATCGTGTAGGACACTGAGCCTCCAACTCACAGAACTTTTACTATAAAGTGTGTTTTCTTCACCGCTTGGATAGAGGAAAATGAAATTTATAACTTTTAGAGTGAATGTTGGGTTCTGGTGTAGCTCCATTTGCTCCATCATTTGCTGTGCAAGCAGAGTCAAAGCTTTAGTTTGCCAACAGAAGCGAACCCACAAAGAGTCACACAGAGATCTGAAATCCCATGCCTCAAAATCACTTCTGACAGTCAGGTGCCTCCTATAACAAATATCTTTCCTATGAATGCACTGCAGCTCTCTTCTTGGCAGGCCCATTCTCTTTATTTTCAAAGAAACGATATCCACTTGCACACATTAACCACTGTAATGGGGAAATACAGGTCTTCAGCACTGTCTGTTAAAGCTAAAGGAATTCACCATTGATTACAGTTAAACGTTAGCACAACACCTCTGCTTCTCTGGGAACTGAACACAAACATTTAACCAATGCACCCTGTAATTAGTCTTTACAGAATGAAGAAACATTTAATCTTTCTTTGAGAAATTATTACAGAAAACACAAATTGCCTATAGAAACTCTCCTGCTTGCTTCCAAATAAGTGCACTATTCCAGCACAAGCCTCCGGCACATCTCCGATTCCGGCTCTCCCAGCAACTCAGAGATGCCTTGGCAGGGCTTACTGAGTGCCAGAGAGCACAAAGCAAGCTGGCCTGGCATCCTGAATATTTCTGCAAAACACTCTGAATTGCACACCTTTGCTGTGGCTGCGTGCACAACTCCAGGACTGCAGGCACTTTCTCCCAGAGCTGTGTGAAGCACTGGCTCCTGCAGATGTGACCTGACAAGCTGTCAGCGCCTCACGCTGGCCTGGCTTCCCCTGGCACAAGCGCCGTGCCTGAAGGAGCTGCCCTGTGCTGCAGCC
>NW_026631711.1:0-1174 GCF_030028575.1 Malurus melanocephalus
GCAGATGCTCCTGCACCTTTTCAGCGATGCCAACTACAACCTTTTGGGGTTCAACGCCAGCTGGAGCCTCTCTCTGTGCCCCGGGGGCTGCTCGGGCCGGGGCCGCTGCCACCCCCAGGGACGGTGCCAATGTCCCCAAGGCTGGGGGGGCCCGGATTGTGCCACCCCCGCGTGCCAGGGCTCCTGCCACCCCCCCGGGGGCACCTGCAACCAGGTCAGACTCCAAATTCGGGCTTTTTTTGGGTTTATTTAGGTTTTTTTGGGTTTTTTTAGGGTTTTTTTTGGCTTTTTTTTATGGTTTATTTTCAATTTTTTGTGTTTTTTAAGGGTTTTTTTGGGGGTTTTAGAGGCAGTTTTAGGTTTTCTGGGGTTTATTGTGTGTTTTAGGGTTTTGGGGACAATTTAGTGGGCTTTTTAGGGTTATATTTGGTTTTTTTAAGGGTTATTATAGTCGTTTTTAGGGTTTTTTAAGGGTTTTTTGGGTTTTTTTGGGGGGTTTTTGGGGTTGGACTGCACCACCCCCACGTGCCAGGGCTCCTGCCACCCCCCCGGGGGCACCTGCAACCAGCTCAGACACCAAATTCGGGCTTTTTGGGTTTTTTTAGGATATTTTTGGCTTCTTTTTGGGTGTTTTTCGGTTTATTTTTGGTTGTTTTAGGGGTTTATTTCGATTTTTTTTTGGTTTTTTAGGGTTTTTTTTTGGGGCAGTTTTAGGTTTTTCTGGGGTTTATTGTATTTTTTAGGGTTTGGAGACAATTTAGGTGGTCTATTTGGTGGTTTTTAGAGGGTTTTTAGGGTTATTTTGGGATTTTCCTGGGTTATTTTAGTTTTTTTGGGGGTTTTTTGGGTTTTTTGGGGTTTTTTTTGGGGTTTTTGGGGTTGGACTGCGCCACCCCCGCGTGCCACAGCTCCTGCCACCCCCCCGGGGGCCCCTGCAACCAGCTCAGACACCAAATTCGGGCTTTTTTAGGTTTTTTAGGGGTACTTTTGGGTTTTTTATGATTTTTTTGTGATTTTTTTACGGGGTTTTTTGGTGGGTTTTGGGGTTTTTTGGGGTTTTTTTGGGGAAACGACCCCCGATTTTTCTTCTTTTTTCTCCCTTTTTTTCCCCCTTTTTTCCCAACTTTTTCCCCAAATTTTGGGATTTATTTCCCCCCATTTTTGTTTCCTTTCC
>NW_026631712.1:0-1150 GCF_030028575.1 Malurus melanocephalus
TCTGTCACAGCTGTCCCTTCCCATGGGACACCCCTGGGGGACACGGGTTTGTCAGGACTCTGTCCCTCCTCATGGGACACTTCATGCCATCTGTCCCTCGTGTGACACCGGGATCTGTCAGGGCTCTGTCCTTCATGTGACACCCCTGGGGGACACTGGGCTTTGTCTCGTGTCCCCCTTCCCATGGGACATCCCTGGGGGACACTGGGCTCTGTCAGGGTGCTGTCCCTCCCCATGGGACACTCCATGCCATCTGTCCCTCCCCAAGTGACACCCGGCTGTCCCCCCCACCCCAAACCACACCAGACCCCATTCCGTGTGTTTTTCCCCCATTTATTCCCCCTCGGCGGGCGGCAGCGGCTCGTAGCTGTCCATATGTCCCCGCACGCTCCTCGCCACCTCCTCCGCCGTGCGGGAACGTCCGTAACAATCCCGAAAAATCCCGTCGGGATCCACCAGGAACGTCAGCACCGAGTGATCCACCACATAATCCCCGTCAGCATCGCGGGGCCCGGCGCTCACATAAACCCGAAAAGCAGCAGCAGCCGCCCGGACCTGCTCGGGGGTCCCGGTGAGCCCCAGGATGCGCGGGTGAAAATCGCGCAGGTACCGCTCCATCGCCGCCGAATCGTCGCGCTCGGGGTCCACGGTGACAAAAAGCGGCTGCACCGGCGGCGCGGCGGSATCGCGCTCCAGCAGCTCCACGGCGCGGCTCAGCTTCTCCAGCTCCTCGGGACACACGTCCGGGCAGTGCGTGAAGCCGAAATAAAGCAGCACCCAGCGGCCCAGGAAATCCGCTTTGCTCCGGACTGTCCCCGCGGTGTCGCGGAGGTGGAAGTCGCCTTGTCCCAGCGCCAGCGTGCGGAGGTCGCGGAGGCGACGGGAGCGCTGCTGGCGCTGCTTTTGGTGCCGCAGGTAAAGCCAGCCCGTGGCTACCGCCCCCGCCACCGCGCTGGCCACCAGCAGCCGCTGCCGCAGGGGCAAGCGCGGGGCGTGGCGGGGCGAGGAGAGCGGGCGGCGCAGGGCTAGGGACAAGCGTGGGGACAAAGATGGGGACAGGGGAGGGGACAGATGCGGGCACAGGTGCTGGACGGGGCGCAGGGAGCGCAGCATCGCTGGGGCTGTGCGGAGGGACAAGGGGGGGTCAGGG
>NW_026631713.1:0-1227 GCF_030028575.1 Malurus melanocephalus
TTGATTCATTCATTCCTTTCTCCTCACAGCATGAATGTCAGTGTCATGTTAATGCCTTTTTCACCACCATTTAGAAAGTCAATTTGTCAGAGCATGGAAAAGGGCCTATTTAAACTTTCAGCTACAGCTGAAAAATATTCCTCTTATAAAACACTCAAACCCAAGTTTCTGTCAAAGACAGAAATAGTTTTAAGAGAAACTAATTGAAAATGTACTTAAAAAGTTAAGATTATACATAACTGGGAAAACCCTAATAACTTTTCTTTTCTTTTATATCTTCTTCCTGAGTTATTTTTGCTCTCTCCTTTTATGCTATTTTCTGCAAATGCCTGATTTGGCTCAAAAGCCTTTTCCAACAAGAAAGTCCTGCAACAAACCTCAGCTTATTCAGACTATTTGACATCTGTGCTGACTTTCTGCTTCCCAGTGCAAGGCCCATGATATCCATGGGACCTAATCTAAAATAAAAAGCAGTGGGTCATTCTGAGGCTGAAAAGGCAATGGTGATAAAAGATCACTCACAGCAAGATTAGCCCTGTTATTTCTAGGGCACCAGCAGGAGGACATACTTGAGCTGGTTCTAAAAGTAGCTGTAGCTACCCATGTGGGCTTATCCTTTCTGTTTTAGATAACTGAGCAACTTAAATTAAAAAAAAAAAAATCAGTTGAGGAGAGGTTAAAAATTTGCATGGCAGACTAAATTTTCTTAAAATTATTCCACTCAAACACGAGGAGTTGTAACTTATGCTATAAACTAAACTGAGATATTGTGTCTGTCATCATCTCCAGGCAAACATAATTCATGTTATTTTTGCTGTCAACTGTGAAGTTCCTGCATATTCTGAGAATCTGCCAATTGTTGGGAAGTCACTGGTTTGGGAGTCTTTGACAGATGGAAGATAAATCAACACAGGACAGCTCATCCCCATCCTGCAGGAAATCATCCAGTTTGTGAATCTCCCCCCATCAACATGCAGAGAGAACCTCAGGGCTTTGTATTTTGAGTTTCTATTGTAAAGAGAGGATGCACAGAAAGCTGCTTTAAATAACATTGTAGATATGCATTGGTATTTATGTRTGCACATACATATTCACCYATGCACCATCCCACATGCKGATATTGGAATATCCATAATATTTTAGGGGTTAGAGGAGGTGAGGACAGGAGCTGGCACAGCTGACAACTCCTCAGGCAGCCCCTTGAACATGCAGAGTATGTCAACACTC
>NW_026631714.1:0-1227 GCF_030028575.1 Malurus melanocephalus
AGGAATTTCTGGGATCTTCATCCCAGCGCAGGGATGGAGCGAAACATCACCCAGAGAGTGGCAGGAAAACATTCCCAGCTGGAATTTGGGGCTCAGAACGGAGCAGACCTGAATCAGGTGATTTCCTTTAAATAGGAAATTCCACGGTTAAACCGGGATTTCTCCCGGAGTAGCCGTGGGTCTCCACTCCGCTCTGTAGGGTGCAAACTTTCCAGGAATTCTGGGATCTCTGAAGGTTCGTCCAGAATTTTTTCTGCATCCYTTGGAATTCAGCCCAGCTCCGGGAAAAACGGGAAAGCCTCAACAACTTCCRGCTGCTCTGCCTGGCTTGGGTTGGAAGTGTGGGAATCAGGGGGGGTTTGGAAGCTGAGGATCCCAACTCCAAATTCCTCCAAATTTTAAGCTCCAGGAAGATATGAAAGCCCTCAAATCCAGCAGGATTTGACTCCTGACCCTGATTTTCATGTGGATTCCAACAGGATTGGGATCCAAGCCGGAGTGGAGCTCCGGATCCAACGGGAAAAGGTCCCCAGTCCCTCTTTCCCAAGTGTTTGGAGAGGGGAAACGAATCCAAGATGAGCTCAGGATTTGGTGGGAATCCACACAGGGAAAAGGGAGAGCGGAGGGAGGGAATGTGGGCAAGGATAGGCCTTTTTGATTGGATTGGTTATCCTGAAAAGTAGGGAAAAATGGGATAAATCCTTCAAATCGGAATGGGGGGACTTGGCAAGGCTGGGCTGGATTGGGATTGGAACAGTGGGAAGAATCCCTGAACATGGGGTGGGAATGGGGTGGGATTTGAGGTCAGCCCCAACCCAAACAATTCCAGGATTCTGGGAGAGCTGGGAATGTTCCCCTGGAGAAGGGAAGGACACAGGGAGAGCTCAGAGCCCCTTTTGGGGCCGCTTTTGGGGCTCCAGGAGAGCTGGAGAGGGACTGGGGCCAAGGGCTGCAGGGACAGGACCCATCCCCGAGGATTTTGGGATTTGAAACTGCTCCTTTCACTCCTGATCAAAGGAATCCTCCCTGATCCTAAAATCCCAAGCTCCATTAGAAGCTGCATCCCATTCCTTCCTCATTTTCCAYCAAAACCGCCCCCTGCTCTGGGAGAAATTCATCCATTGCCAAAATTTCTCCGCTGCTCTCCCTTCCTTCCACAATCCCTAAGAATATGGGAATCCCTAAGCAAAGCATCCGATCTCTTCCCTTTGGAAAATCAGCAGGATA
>NW_026631716.1:0-1171 GCF_030028575.1 Malurus melanocephalus
AGCACAGTGCTCCCCACCAAACCACGGCCTGGGGTCACTGGGGTGCAGAGTGATGCTGATGGAGCTGAGGGAGCTTTTCTGGGTGGGTTTGCAGAGCGGGGATTCCTGGAAGGACTTTACCCCAGGGCTTTGAACCCAGCCAGGGCAGCATTTCCACTGAAATTCCTGCTCCAGGTCCAGCCCCGAGGCGACGCCCGACTCCAAAACAAACAGAAAGCTTGCAGCCCGGGCTGATTTGGGCCCGTTAATTGATCCTAATGATCCATTTGGAGGTGGAAATCTCCCAGTCTGTTCCTCCTGGAGAGGGGTTTGGGCCATTAAAACCCCCTTTGTGCCATTAAAACCCCCTTTGTGCCATTAAAACCCCCGCTTTGTGCCAGGCTTTCCCCTGTGCCTGAGTGGTTGTGCATTCCTAATCTCCGCTGTAAATAAAACCCCCGGGGGATCATTTTCAGAGCCACCAAAAGGTGTTCAAGGAAAATGAGCACTCTGCTACCTGCACCAGACTGCTTTTTTTTTTTTTTTTTTTTTTTTTTAATTTTATTTTTTAGTTATACAAAACTATCTTCTCTTTCTGAAATGTGAAGGAAAAGCCATATCCCTCCAGCTGTTGAGTTAAGCAGAGTCTTATTCAAATTATGTAGGGGGAAAAAAATGTCATAACATAATGAGAATCAAATGTTGGCTTCAGGCGCCTTCATATTCGAGGGCTTTAAAAAACAACAATAGCAACAAAACACTTCAATCTTTTATCTGCCAGTRGAAAATGGTCATTTAAATAAACATTAACTAAGCTGGGGAACTTTGATGTTGCGGTAGCAATTGGTTTCTGACAGGGAAGATAGTTAAAGTCTTATTCTTTTTAATGGGTAGCGTTTTTAGAGACAGATTAGAGGTATTRGAGACCAAAACTGCTCCTTCCCCGGCGCTGCTTCCCTCTGGGAATGAAACTGGGACTCCCAAAGCAAGGAGAGGGGTTTGTGGCTAGCACAGATTGAGACCAGGAGTCAAAACATCGAATGGTCCATTTTCAGTGTTGGCACTCGGGGAATGTTCCAAACCTGGGGTTGGTGGCTTTTGGGAAGGGCAATGGAGAGAAATCCGAGTGGGGGAAGGTCCGAGGGGGCTGGAAATGGGTGATCCTTAGGGCCCTTCCCACCCAAATTATTCA
>NW_026631717.1:0-1166 GCF_030028575.1 Malurus melanocephalus
ACCCCAATGTCCCCAGACCCAACGTCCCCCAAACCACACTGACCACACCCCACACCCCAATGTCCCCAAACCCAATGTCCCCAAACCACACTGACCACACCCCACACCCCAATGTCCCCTAAACCACACTGACCACTCACCCCACACACCCAATGTCCCCAAACCCAATGTCCCCTAACCACGCTGACCTCCCACTCCACACCCCACACATCCAAGGTCCCCGCACCCAATGTCCCCAAACCCAGTGTCCCCAAACCACACTGACCACCCGCCCCACACCCCTCATGTTCAACATCCCCACACCCAACGTCCCCACACCCAATGTCCCCAAACCGCGCTGACCACCCACCCCATACCCCAATGTCCAACATCTCCACACCCATCACCCCCAAACCACACTGACCACACCCCACACCCAATGTCCCCAAACCCAATATCCCCTAAACCACACTGACCACCCTCCCCACCCCACCCCTCTCACCGCCCAGCGTGGCGGCGAAGCCCTCGATCTTGCAGGCCGTGGGCCCCAGGGCGAAGTACATCTGCGAGAAGCTGTAGAAGGCGGTGGTGGAGCCCACGCACACCACCAGCAGGTTGGCCACCGCCAGGTTCACCAGGATGTAGTTGAGGTGCGAGCGCAGCTTCTTGTACTTGGCCGTGCAGACGATGGTCAGCCCGTTGATGGGCACTCCCAGGACAATCAGCGTGAACATGAAGGCCGTCATGGCCCAGAAGATGCCCGGGCTGCCCAGGTGGGTCTGGGGGACCAGGAAAGGGCTGAGCGCCGTGATGTTGTTGGTCTCCATGTTCATGGGGATGTAGAAATCCTCGGGGAGATCGTCCCGCATCTGCCGCGATTTCTGCATGGTGACAATGACAACGGTGACAATGACAACGGGGACGGTGACACGGACGGTGACAACAACGGGGTGGGGGGCGACGGGCCGGGCGCTTTATAGGGCGGGGGGCGGATGGGACCCCCCCTCCCCCCAATAATCGGGGCTCAGCGGGGCAAAGCGCGGCTGAGCCGGGCTCATCCCGCGGCCRGCGCTGGCCAAGCCGGGCTTAGGCGCCGCTCAAGCGGCTTTCGGGGGGTCTTAATCGCCCCCAAGCCCTGATTAGCGGGGTTGGGGAGGGGATCAGGGGGTATCAGGACCACCCCCCCT
>NW_026631718.1:0-1178 GCF_030028575.1 Malurus melanocephalus
GCGGGGCGGGCAGCGCGTGCGGGGCCGGGTGCTGGCGGCCTGGAACAGCGTCAAATACGGTGGGGACACCGGGAATACCGGGAATATCGGGAATATCGGGAATATCGGGGGAGATCGGGAATACCGGGGAATACCGGGAATATCGGGAATACCGGGAGTACCGGGAATATCGGGGAATACCGGGAATATCGGGAATACCGGGAATATCGGGGGAGATCGGGAATATCGGGAATACCGGGAGTACCGGGAATATCGGGGGGGATCGGGAATATCGGGGAATACCGGGAATATCGGGGGAGATCGGAAATATCGGGAATACCGGGAATACCGGGAATACCGGGAATACCGGGAATATCGGGAATACCGGGGGAGCTCGGGAATATCGGGGATACCGGGAATATCGGGGGGGATCGGGAATATCGGAGAATACCGGGAATATCGGGGGATACCGGGAATATCGGGGGGGATCGGGGCACCGGAAACACCGGGGGATACCGGGAACACCGGGAAAGGGACACCGGGAATACCGGGAATATCGGGAATATCGGGAATACCGGGAATATCGGGAATATCGGGGGAGATCGGGGCACCGGAAACACCGGGGGATACCGGGAACACCGGGAAAGGGACACCGGAAACACCGGGAATACCGGGGGGGATCGGGACACCGGGAATATCGGGAGTACCGGGGAATACCTGGGATTACCGGGAGTACTCGGAAACGGGGGGAATCGGGGATACCGGGAATACCGGGGGAGATCGGAGCACCGGAAACACCGGGGGAAACCGGGAACACCGGGAAAGAGACACCGGGAATACCGGGAACATCCGGAAAGGGACACCGGGAATACCGGGACACCGGGAATGCCGGAGGAGATCGGGGCACCGGAAACACCGGGGGATACCGGGAACACCGGGAAAGGGACACCGGGAAACCGGGAACATCCGGAAAGGGACACCGGGAATACCGGGACACCGGGAATATCGGGGGATACCGGGAACACCGGGGGATACCGGGAATATCGGGGGGGATTGGGGCACCGGAAACACCGGGGGATACCGGGAACACCGGGAAAGGGACACCGGAAACACCGGGGGGGATCGGGACACCGGAAACACCGGGGGATACCGGGAACACCGGGAAAGGGACACCGGGAATACCGGGGATACCGGGAATA
>NW_026631719.1:0-1104 GCF_030028575.1 Malurus melanocephalus
GCTCCGGAGGGGTCGGTGCTGAGGCTCGGCCGCTTCTCCTCAGCGTCACCCGGCGGAGAATTTGCTGAGGCCGAACGATGGCGGGCGCTGGAGGGGAGCGGCGGCCGGGGAGAAGCAGATGAGTGTGGTTTTGGAGGTGAGGGGGGAACTGGGTTATACTGGGTTATACTGGGAGGGACTGGGAGGGGATTGGGAGACACTGGGAGGAAAAAACCCGGGGTTTTTAGGGTGAAAAATGGAGATTTTAGGGCGAAAAATGGGAATTTTAAGGCGAAAAATGGGAATTTTCGGGGTGGAAGGGGGACTGGGAGGGACTGGGTTATACTGGGTTATACTGGGAGGGACTGGGAGGGGATTGGGTGGGACCTGGGAGGGACTTGGAGGAGAAAAACGGGTTTTTTTAGGGTGAAAAATGGAGATTTTAGGGCGAAAAATGGAGATTTTAGAGCGAAAAATGGGAATTTTCGGGGTGGAAGGGGGACTGGGAGGGACTGGGTTATACTGGGTTATACTGGGAGGGACCGAGAGCGGATTGGGAGACACTGGGAGGAAAAAACCCGGGGTTTTTAGGGTGAAAAATGGAGATTTTAGGGTGAAAAATGGAGATTTTAGGGCGAAAAATGGAGATTTTAGGGCGAAAAATGGAAATTTTAGGGCGGAAAATGGGAATTTTCGGGGTGGAAGGGGGACTGGGATGGACTGGGTTATACTGGGTTATACTGGGAGCGACTGGGAGGGACTTGGAGGAAAAAAACGGGTTTTTTTAGGGTGAAAAATGGAGATTTTAGGGCGAAAAATGGGAATTTTTGGGGTGGAAGGAGGACTGGGAGGGACTGGGTTAT
This sequence comes from Malurus melanocephalus, assembly GCF_030028575.1. NCBI lineage: Eukaryota > Metazoa > Chordata > Aves > Passeriformes > Maluridae > Malurus > Malurus melanocephalus. The sequence goes on from NW_026631719.1 coordinate 843, forward strand.
ACTGGGTTATACTGGGAGGGACTGGGAGGGGATTGGGAGACACTGGGAGGAAAAAAAACGGGGTTTTTAGGGTGAAAAATGGAGATTTTAGGGCGAAAAATGGGAATTTTTGCGGTGGAAGGGGGACTGGGATGGACTGGGATAAACTGGGAGCAACTGGGAAAAGGTTTGAGTTCACTGGGATGAACTGGGAGGGGACTGGGAGGAACTGGGAGGGAAAAAAATGAAGGTTTTTTGGGCAGAAAATGGAGGTTTTAGGGGA
>NW_026631720.1:0-1176 GCF_030028575.1 Malurus melanocephalus
GAGGCCGGAGGGAAGCGAGGGACGGCGTGGGCATCATCGGCCGGGGGAGAGTGCGGCTCCAGAGGGGGGAAATGGAAACGCGAGGAGGCCGTGGGGACCGGCGGGGCGCTCTGAGGGACCACACCTGAGATTGGGAGAAAAAAATGGGGAAAAGTGAGAGAGAAACGGGGAAAAATGAGAGAAAAATGGGGAAAAATTGGAGATGGGGGCCGTGGGGACTGGCGGGGCGCTCTGAGGGACCACACCTGAAAACAGGGATAAATGGGGAAAAGTTAGAGAAAAATGGGAATGGGGGCCGTGGGGACAGGCGGGGCACTCTGAGGAACTACACCTGAAAACAGGGATAAGTGGGAGAAAAATGAGAGAAAAATGAGAGAAAAATGGGGAAAAATGAGAGGAAAATGGGGAAAAATTAGAGATGGGGGCCATGGGGACCGGCGGGGCGCTCTGAGGAACTACACCTGGAAATTGGGAGAGAAAACGGGGAAAATGAGAGAAAAATGGGGAAAATTAGAGAGAAATGGGAATGGGGGCAGTGGGGACCGGCGGGGCGCTCTGAGGGACCACACCTGGAACGGGGGAAAAAAATGGGGAAAAGTTAGAGAAAAACAGGAATTGGAACTGGCAGGGCGCTCTGAGGGACCACACCTGAAAACAGGGATAAATGGGAAAAATGGGGAAAAATTAGAGAAAAATGGGGAAAAATTAGAGATGGGGGCCGTGGGGACCGGCGGGGCGCTCTGAGGGACCACACCTGGAAACAGGAGGAAAATGGGGAAAACTTAAGAGAAAAATGGGAATGGGGGCCATGGGGACAGGCAGGGCGCTCTGAGGGACCACACCTGGGATTTGGGGGAAAAAATGGGGAAAAATGGAGAAAAGTTAGAGAAAAAAATGGGGAAAAATGAGAGAAAAATGGGTATGGGTATAGGCGGGGCACTCTAAGGGACCACGCCTGGAATGGGGAGAAAATAGGGAAAAGTTAGAGAAAAATGGGGAAAAATTAGAAAAAAATGGGAATGGGGGCAGTGGGCACTGGCGGGGCCCTCTGAGGGACCACACCTAGAATTTTGGGAGGAAAAACGGAAAAATTTAGGGAATGGGGAAGAAAAAAGTGAGGGAATAGAGGATTTGGGGGTGGGGATCAGGGATTGGGGGGTGGAGCATCAGAATCAA
>NW_026631721.1:0-1169 GCF_030028575.1 Malurus melanocephalus
GACATTTTTGGTGCCGAAACCCGGGATTGGGAAAAATCAGGTTTTAAACCCACGACAGGTTCACAAGTCATTTTGGAAAGCCCATCTTGTCTCATGATTACCCTGATACTTCTAAATTACTCTTCTGCCTTTGCTTTATACTTCATTAGCCTCTTGTTCTCTGMAACTCCATCAGCAATTATTTTGTTTAACACCGGTAAAAAATTTAAAAGCACATTTTTGGAGAAGAATGTGGGCTCCCTCACCCTACCTTCTTGACCTCCCACTTTTGCTAAGGACAAGTATAGCCATTTCAAACAGAGCATCTGAACTTGCTTRTTGAAACATCTTAATTATTACATTTTAATTCATTTAATATATGCTATATTGATTTCACTTGGCAGTAATTATTTTTCTAATCAGAATGTTTCTCTGCCAAAAGTCAGTTGTTTTACTGGAGTCTGTGACAACAATGTTGCCTTTATCTCRCAGATTTGTGATTTAATTAAAACTGATACCAAAGAAATAAATGAACTGTTTATTATAAAACCATGTTGAATAACGTTCATTAGAATGAAGGGATAATGGCTAACATTGATTGTTATCATTCTTTTTATGATTTGTTGAGAGCTGATAAATTTAGCCAATTTAAAGCTAYCTAGCACAGCCTGTAGTTTATAAACACACACACAGAACACTATTTTTTATTGTGTCCCCCATATCTTCTGTAACACTCCCAGAGAAGCTGCACTCAAGTGGTTTGGAGAACTCCTCAGGCAGTTCTTTCAGCACTCCTGGCTGCATTGCAARATTGMAGCCAGTGCTCAATGGGAGCAGCARCTGCTCACCAACAATGCTGCTCACATTCACTTCCAAATTTCCAGGCATTTGCTCTTCCCTCTGCATACTGACATTTGAGTTTGTGCATTTGCTCTCTAGGTGAAGGAATCAAAGAACAATTCAACACTTCTATTCTTATGAAGGAAACAAAAGGCAACATATTTCAACTTTTTCCAGCGGAACCCTGTTTTCCGCTGGAAACCCGGCCAAACAGAGAAAAAAAAGAATAGATACAAAACACACAAAAGTGGGTGAAAAAAACAGAGAGAAAGAAGGACTTTATTGTGGGACAAGCCTCTTTTATCCACTTCAGCAACCAGAGTATACATTTGTGTCAAACATACATTGGT
>NW_026631722.1:0-1225 GCF_030028575.1 Malurus melanocephalus
GCACAGGGCACCGGACACAGGGCACAGGGCACTGGATACCGGACACCGGACAGTGGGCACCGGACACAGGGCACAGGGCACCGGACACAGGGCACCGGGCACAGGGCACTGGATACCGGACACAGGGCACAGGGCACTGGATACCGGACACCGGACAGTGGGCACCGGACACAGGGCACAGGGCACCGGACACCGGGCACTGGATACCGGACACAGGGCACCGGGCACCGGACACAGGGCACAGGGCACCGGACACAGGATACCGGACACAGAACACAGGGCACCAGACACTGGACACAGGGCACAGGGCACTGGATACCGGACACAGGGCACAGGGCACCGGGCACAGGGCACAGGGCACTGGATACCGGACAGCGGGCACAGGGCACCGGACACTGGACACAGGGCACAGGGCACCGGGCACCGGACACCGGGCACAGGGCACCGGACACTGGACACAGGGCACAGGGCACAGGGCACCGGACACTGGACACAGGGCACAGGGCACAGGGCACCGGGCACCGGGCACCGGGCACCGGACACCGGGCACAGGGCACCGGACACCGGACAGTGGGCACCGGACACTGGACACAGGGCACAGGGCACCGGGCACCGGACACAGGGCACAGGGCACCGGACACAGGGCACAGGGCACAGGGCACTGGATACCGGACACAGGGCACAGGGCACCGGACACAGGGCACCGGGCACCGGACACAGGGCACCGGGCACTGGACACCGGGCACTGGACACAGGGCACAGGGCACCGGACACTGGACACAGGGCACAGGGCACAGGGCACTGGATACCGGACACAGGGCACAGGGCACCGGGCACCGGACACAGGGCACAGGGCACCGGACAGCGGGCACAGGGCACCGGACACTGGACACAGGGCACAGGGCACCGGGCACCGGGCACCGGACACTGGACACAGGGCACAGGGCACAGGGCACTGGATACCGGACACAGGGCACTGGGCACCGGACACAGGGCACCGGGCACCGGACACAGGGCACAGGGCACCAGACACAGGGCACAGGGCACCGGACACAGGATACCGGGCACCGGACACAGGGCACAGGGCACAGGGCACTGGATACCGGACACAGGGCACCGGACACAGGGCACCGGACACTGGACACAGGGCACAGGGCACAGGGCACAGGGCACCGGACACAGGGCACTGGGCACCGGACACAGGGCACAGGGCACCGGGCACCGG
>NW_026631723.1:0-1175 GCF_030028575.1 Malurus melanocephalus
CACTGCGAGTTCTTCAGGAACCGCTCCAAGTGTCCCTCTGAACGTCATCCTGGAGAGCACAACCAAACAGGGATCCTGAGGCAGCTGCACTGCCTTTGGCAGCACCTGGGCACAGGATCTGGAGCCAGGGGGAGGTGACGAGGACTGTCACTACTGCGGGCTGGGGATGAGGGAAGGGCCATTGGCACAAGGGCTGAAATGGTCCCAGTTCCATCTGCAGAAGGATGCTGGGGAACTGGCAAGAAACAAGTTCTCCCAACAGCCAAAATGATGGAAGCCCTTTTTGAGAAGTTGCCTGAAGGAACTGCCAGGGCAGTTGATGCTGTGGGCAGCAGGAGCAGAAGGCAAATATGTAATACCACTGGGAGATGGTATAGAAGCCACACAGGCCATGGGGCTTAGAAAATGATCCAGTGTATGTGACATCAAGATCCCTTTTCTAATATTCTTCAACAAAATATGAGAATATTAGAATATCTATTGTGATAGATGATTCATTAAATATCTAGTTAGGTGATTTGTATTATTTGATACCTTTGGATCTAACTGGGGAAATATTTTCATTTCATCTATATCTGAAATATTCTTCCAGCCTGGGACACTGAAGATGTACTGCTGTCCAAAGCCTTCTGGCCGCACAGAAGGCAGCCCACGACTGGGTGCATGCACACCCAACCACTGGCCTTGCTCTTCTCACCATCTGGGCTGCTTTTTTGCACAGAATTCGGGTGAATTTTCCTCAACAGCTGCAGCCTGGAATGGAGGAAGCTCAGATTTGCACGAGGCTGCTCTGAGTGGCAGGGGTTGGATGAGGGAAATGGCGGGGTGGGGGTAGGGACAAAGTTTCGTTGATTTTGAGCCATGAAGGGTCCTGATTTTCATATCCACTCAGACTGCATTAGGAGGTGCTGGGGATTAATATCAACTGGAGATTGCTGATATCAATCTATCAACAGGGAAAAAAAATGGAAAAAAAAATCTCATCTTTCTCCATTGGTTTTAAATATAATACATACACTATGACAACACTTCAGGAATTGGTCTAATTAATCACAAAAGACTTGAAGGCTTAAATGATCTCCAGGGGCTTGTCTTGTTCAGATGTTTTGAAAAGGTAATGAGCCTTTGTCACTGAATTCCTGAACTGAAGAGCCGAAGGCTGAACAAGGCTCTGG
>NW_026631724.1:0-1225 GCF_030028575.1 Malurus melanocephalus
CTGCCCTCACTTGACCCGGAAGTCGTCGGCCGCCAGCCGCGCGTTGTCGATCTGCAGCACCGCCCGCGCGTTCTCCACCGTGGCCTCCAGGATCTGGGGTGGGGACACGGACACGAGTGGGCACAGGGGACACAGGGGACATAGGGACAGATGGACACACGGGTGTGGGGACACGGACACGAGTGGACACAGGGACATGCGGATTTATGGAGTGGGGGACATGGGGACACAAGGATATGGGGGACACAAGGATATGGGGTGACATGTGAACATGGGGACACTTGGACGTGTGGAGGGACACACAGAGGACATGAGGGGACACGGGTGGACACACAGACGTGGAGACACCTGGACATGGGTGGACACACACAGACGTAGACACACGGACATGAAAGGACACGTGGACATGGGGACACTTGGACAGGGGACATGTGGAGTGACACAGGGACACACGGATACGGGGGGACACGGGGGGACACACAGACATGGACACACACGGACATGGATGGACACACAGACATGGAGACACACGGATATTAAGGGACACATGGATATTTGGGGCGGCCAGGTGCTGGGGACACACGGACATGTGGACACAGGGACACGCGTCACYGTCCCCGTGGCACGATCCCTCCCCTCCCCTCCCCTCCCCGCGGGGCCTCGCCCCGGAAAAGCGGCGATAACCCGGGGTGAAGGGGGGAAGGGTGTCGGTCACCTTGAGGAGACTCCAGGAGGGGTTTTGGGGGGCTGAGGGGGGCTCATTTACCCAAAAATCGAGGTAAAAATGGAGGGGGGGTCTCTTTGACACCGCCCCACCCCGGTGGCCTCGGTCACGTCCTTTGGCCCTATGCAAAAACAGCCCCGCGGGGAGGAAACCCCCCCGGGGGCGCTTAGAGACCCCACCCCATAGCCCCCCCACCCCGGGGACATTCGGACCCCCCTATGGGGACATTCGGACCCCTCTATGGGGACATTCGGACCCCACTGTGGGGACATTCGGACCCCCGTATGGGGACATTCAGACCCCTCTATGGGGACATTCAGACCCCCCTATGGGGACATTCGGGCCCCTCTATGGGGACATTCGAGCCCCCCTATGGGGACATTCGGACCCACCCCACGTCCCCCCAGAGGTGCAAAGCTCAGCCCTTCCCCCTCCCCAGTTAATATTTAACCCCGACCCCCCCGCGCCCCCACCTTTTCCCGTAGCTCCTCGATCAGTTCC
>NW_026631725.1:0-1164 GCF_030028575.1 Malurus melanocephalus
GCCAGCTCCGCCCCGGGGCTGAGCCCTGCGCCCGCGATGCTCAGGATCTCGCCGAGTCCCAGCAGGGAACGGAGGGGAGGCGATCGCGGTGGGGGTGGGTCGGGTCTCTGCACAGCGGAGGCGGCGGGGCCGGGGTGGGTGACGGGGAACTCAAGATTGGCAGGCCATGCACTCCCATGTTCTGTTCTTCCACATCCCCTCTTTGTTCTCACGTGGGGACTCCTGAATTGTCCTTCAGGGCACGTGTTTGTAAGAACGGAGAAGGGGCACGAGAGGCAGAGGAGCCCGCGGGATTCAGCAGTTCCTGTGGGGATACAGCCCGGATGGGGTTTTGCCAGGGACTCTGGCACCAGACCTCCCTTGAGGCAGTGCAGGGGAGAAGTGCCTTCCCCAGAGGAAGCACTTCTCTGGGGAACAGGCACAGCCTCTCCCAGCTGCTTTGGAGTGAAGGAGATGCAGCCCGGATTCACAGAGAGCAGGGGTAACACAGGTGGAAGGTCAGCAATGACAAGGCAGTGTGCTCACAGGACAGAGATGGACTCAGAAGCAACCGTGCCTCCAGTTCTGTAAAGCCTAATTATAAGTGGTTTTTAGGAATACTATAATAACAAAAGGAGTGCCGAGGAAATGCTACATGTTTCATTGGGGATTGCAGGTAATATTTTCACCAAGGACGAGGAAATGGCTGAGGTACTTAACACCTTGTTTGCCGCAGCCTTCAAAGATAGGACTGATTGTCATCAGGACAACTGACCTGCTGAGCTGGGAGATAGAGAATGCGAGCAGAACGGAACCCCTGTAATCCAGAAGGAGATGGTTGAAGATCTGCTGAGCTACTTGAGACACAAGTTATTGGGATGGGATGGAGTTCATCCTAGGAAGATCAGGGAGCTGGGGAAGAGCTCATTAAGCCCGCGCAGAGAAGAGGGGCAGAGCGCGGTCGGTGACTCCAAGCAGGAGCTGCAGGTGCCGGTGGCGGGCGGGAGAAGCGCCCCGGGAGCCCGGGCCGAGCGGGGCGAGGCGGCCCCGGCGGGCGGAGCGGCAGCGCCCCCTGTTGTCCCCTGTTGTCCCCTGTTGTCCCTTGCTGTCCCCTGCTGTCGCCTGCTGTCCCCGCCCGCGGCGGTTCGTGCCCGGCCGCAGCCGCGGCTCCTGTGCCCGTGTCAC
>NW_026631726.1:0-1225 GCF_030028575.1 Malurus melanocephalus
AGGCATACGTTTCATTTTCAGAGATCCCAGCTTCGCTCTTGTAAACATTCTAGTTAAATAATCAATACGCTGCTCTCCTTTTGCCATGCAGATAATAGCAAGCACTTGAAATGGGAAGCAATGAAAATGAGCCTTAGAACATGCAATTTTTTGGAATTTTTTTTAGCAATTTTCCCTCTGCAGTTGAAATTGGGGATACAGGCCAGTATTTTGTTAATCATTACCATTTGTTTACATTGTGTGTGTTTGACTATAGTTACACACATGTACACAGAGCAGACACTGTCCATGTAATACATGTGTGTTTGTCAGGGAACAGCCATGAGGACGCACTTTCTCTTGCACAGAGATCCTCAGACACACGGTTGCCTGCAGAGTTGGTGCGTATGTGTATGCACGATGCACAGATCATTGTTTTCCGGACGTTTATGGCACGCTCTTTTCTAGGATTTTCAATCAATACAGTTCTTGGAGCACATTTCTGCAGTCGCTTCGGGTCTGGCTTGTCGTATCTGCATGCCCCAACTCGGTTCTGTTACTATTATCCATCTCTCACTGYTGCTTTTTAAACTTGAATGGCAAATGACAAGGAAGTAAAGATTTGTCAGGCAAAGTTGTTTGCCGTTCAGATCTCAGAGCATCCGTGTGTCTCTCAGGAGGTGATTCCTCTTTCCCGGTCACCTTTCCCGTGATGTTTCAGTGTATCTCAGTAAACTGCAAACACTTTAGAAACTTTCAGTCACCCCAGCTGAAGGGAGCTGAATTCAGGAGRCTTCCCATGTGTGTCTGTGGCCATTAGCAGGGGGAATTTACGGTACATACTTAGAATGAAAATGATCCTCCGTATCGGACAAATAAACATTTATTAGTTCATTCAGCATCACTGGTAAATTGCAGTAGGTTTTGTGAATTAACATGTATAATTAATTACCTTGCTAGAAATGTGAGGGTTTTCATCCCTTCCTGAGAAGTTCCTTGCACGCCTTTTTTTTCTGTTTGTGGTGGTTCAGCTGCTTGATTGAGAGGAGCATCAGAATGCGTACGGTGAGGGGGATGATGTTTGCAGCAATGTTGTAGGGAGAAATTATGACTGGAATCTGCTCCATGTGTTACACAGGGAAAGGGTAACTTCTGGGATGTACTGTGTGAGCCCCTGTGGCACTCTGAATTGACTCTAAAGGTCTCAAAAAGAATAAGTCTTTGTTGATTTTTCTTTTTTTTTTTT
>NW_026631727.1:0-1126 GCF_030028575.1 Malurus melanocephalus
CCCACCCTCTGAGCACAGAATCCATGCTGGACCCTCCCCAGAGCCGGGCACACACCACTGCTGAGCATCCCCCAGTCCCAGGAGTGGGTGATCCCAGCTTGGTGCCCCCAGTGACATTTCCCGGGAAAGAACAGCGCAGTAAATGCAAAGGTTAAATTTGCATATTCCCCGTGCTGCTCCAGGAGCCGGGCAGGCATCCAGGAGGAGCTGCTGCCAGCCTGGGCCATGGGCAGCTCAGCTCCCTGTGCCACCGGGGCTCACAGACCTGCTCAGGTGGCACCAGCTGCACACAGGGGGGTTCAGGAGAAAATTGTTCACTGGAAGAGTGGTCATACCCTGGAACGGGCTGCCCAGGGCAGTGGGGGAATCACAGTCCCTGAAATGTTCCAGAAATGAGTGCATAGGACACTTCACGGCATGGTTTGGTGGGCTGGGAGTGTTGGGCTGTGTTAGCCCAGAGGTGGCTCAGGGCTCTTTCCCAGAGATGCCCRTGCCAGCCCTGCTCATTCCCTGTCCTCTCTGACACCCCCGGCGAGGTTCTGCCTCCCTCCAGGGTGAGATTCCCTGTCTCCACAATCACCTCCCACCTCTCCCTGTGCCAAGGGTTTGGGCTCATTCCTGTAATTCACGGGATCCTCGGGATTAGAGCCCAGCCAACACCAACTCTGCGGGCAGGGAGGGCTCCGAGCAGCTGGCCGGGTCCCTGCAGGGCCACCTTTGGGGACACCCAGCCCGCACCCGGGCTGTGGGGACAGGCAGGGCCACCCGGGCACTCCGCTGTCACCTCCCCTGTGGGCAGAAGGGCTGGGATTTATCACAGGGGCATCGTGCTCTGCCACATGCAGGGAGGTGGCGGGAGTGGGAGGCTGCTGGCCCTTGGTGGCCTCTGTGTGTCACTAAATCACTGTCCCGACAGCAGGACAATGTCCTGACAGCGGGGTGGGACCTCCTGGCCCTCCCAGTGACCCCATGGCCAGCTCAGCTCCAGCTCAGCCCCAGTTCAGCCCCAGCTCAGACCCAGCTCAGCCCCAGCTCAGCCCCAGCTCATCCCAGGCAGGATCCCAGGGATCCCAGCACAGCTCCCGCCAGTCCTGCAGCTGATCCATCAGGGCTCGATCCCAAGCAT
>NW_026631728.1:0-1211 GCF_030028575.1 Malurus melanocephalus
AGACAGGGTGCATGAGCATTCTGTAAAGATGCGTTAGAAGGCCACAATTACATTATAGGCCATAATACATTATATTACATTACATAGGCCTACATTACATAGTAATAAAAATTTGAATGCAAAAGATATAAGCAACAAATAAGCAGCAATACTCTTTAAATGGCACGAATATACTCAACATGGTACTTTTAGTGGTTTTTGTCATGTTAGCTTTCACCATGAATATGAGAGATACGAATTTCTTACTACAAATACTCTAAAAATGTGAACGTTTTACATATTTGTTCAAATTCCTAAGAGAATGACAAATTTAAACTTTCCCACTGAAAAAAAATTGCAGCTCAAAGCACTCTACTGTTGCCTACACATTTAGTTATTATTTCAGCTAAAATACACATTGCCAGAGCATTGACCGAGGGGATGCCCTGGGTGTTCATATATTTTTCTGGTATAGATAGACCTGTGGCAGGACAAAACTGTTCACATGCCCAGAGGCAAGCAGTCTGGCTGGATTAAATTTGTATTTCCATACTCTGGATGGGGCATTGCATGACCAATGAAAAGACATATTAAAAACAAGGAAAGACACCGCTCTCTTTGGGGCAGGCCTAGGATACTAACAGCGGTATGGCTGCCCAGCCCCAGCTGGCAAACCACCTTCTTCTTCAAAAAAAAATTTAAAAAATTAAAAAAAATTTAAAAAAATTTACAAAAAAAGCACTCTACTGTTGCCTATACATTTAGTTATTATTTCTGCTAAAATACACATTGCCACAGCACTGACCGAGGGGATGCCCTGGGTGTTCACGTATTTTTCTCACAGACCTGAGGAAAGTTTGTGGCAGAACAAAACTGTTTGCATGCACAGTTTGTGGCAGAACAAAACTGTTCGCATGCCCAGAGGCAAGCAGCCTGGCTGCATTAAATTAGTATTTCCAGACTCTGGATGGGGCATTGCATGATCAATCCATACGAAAAGATAGAGACATATTAAAAATGACGAAAGACACCGCTCGCTTCGGGGCAGGCCCAGGATACTGACAGCGGTGTGGCCGCCTAGGCCCAGCTGAAAAACCACCTTCTAAAAAAAAATTTTAAAAAATTAAAAAAAAAAAAAAAATCTAACTAGACACACCTTGTTTTCCCCACTTCCAATGGGGCACAGACAGGCTGTTATCCAGCAGGAGCAGCACTGAGCCCTTGGCCGCGGT
>NW_026631729.1:0-1111 GCF_030028575.1 Malurus melanocephalus
GATTCCTTCCTCATCTCTGCTCCATATGTACAGTGTGATGGCTAGAAGCCCTGCGGTGCCACAGCCCAAGTCAGGAAACCATGACCCATGACAGTTACTTTAATTCCTTCCCTTTGAGCCTGTAAATATAGGTCAGGATTTTCAGTTAGCTACAGAGGCCCACAGGTTCATGCAGGAAGATGGGGCACCTTCCTACCCTGCTTCACTGCTGATGAGAGATGCCTCACCCTCCCTTCGGGTTGAGAACGGATGTGGCGAGCCAGTGTTGTGTGTGAATGGGCACAGTAAATAATGACTTTACAGTTGTTCACAGTTCTCTCCATTCTCACAGACGAGGTTTTGGTGACACCAGAAGCACTCAGGGAGCCTGGGGAACAAGCTTTGGCCGTTTGGTCTAAGTGTTTCTTCCCCTTCCACTAAGAGCTGGGGGCCACGGCTGAGGCGTCGCTATTTCTGGGCACCCATCTCTCCCCTCCCCGCTGCATTTCCTTCATTGTGTTTGAGCTCTTTCCTATCTGTGGCCTTTAAATCTCCACCAATCTGCCAGGCGCCACTCAGCACAGAAGGGGGGGGTGGCAGACTCGGAGAGGGGGAGATCTGAACCCCTAAAAATAGCCCTGCCGAGTACGTCTGTTTTCCTGACACAGACGGTTCATTGTTAGACTCTGACACGCCACTTCACCCTCCCTCCCCACCCCTCAGCACACTCTCTTTCCTCTCTCCTGCCCCTCTCCAGCCCAGTTTCCTGTCTACTCCCATCTCTGTGGCCAAAGCTGGATGTATTGTGAAGCCAGAGCTTGGCGTGGAGTCTTTTGTTTCTCTGAGTACATTCTGGCCACAGGCTCTGGAATTGATCCTCAGAGTGTACCTACAACCCTTGGTTCCTAATTTCACCCATTCCCAGCCACACAAGCCCTGTCTCCTCAGCTCTCACCTTCCTTTATGCCTTCCACAGGACCGTCCTGACCTACATCCAGACATACCTTGTTCTGTGCATCTCTCTGCCCTGTACAACTGTTTTGTCACCACTTTTCAGATACCAGCACCTCAGGTACAAGAGAAGGAGGCACCCCACACATGCTACCAAGTCCTCTTGCTGCTGGCTGCCTGT
>NW_026631730.1:0-1107 GCF_030028575.1 Malurus melanocephalus
GGGATTTGAGGGAAAAATTTGGGATTTCGGGGGAAATTTGGGATTTGGGGAATTCCGGGAGGGTCAGGGTGGTTTTGGGGTGATTTTGGGTGGTTTTGGGGTCATTTTTTGGCGTGGTTTTGGGGTCATTTTCGGGGTGGTTTTGGGGTCATTTTTGAGTGGTTTTTTTGGGTGGTTTTGGGATGATTTTGGGTGGTTTCGGGGTCATTTTTGGGTGGTTTTGGGATCATTTTTTGGGTGGTTTTGGGGTCATTTTTGGGTGGTTTTGGGATCATTTTTTGGGTGGTTTTGGGATCATTTTTTTGGTGGTTTTGGGATCATTTTTTGGGTGGTTTTGGGATCATTTTTTTTGTGGTTTTGGGGTAATTTTTTTGGGTGGCTTTGGGTGGTTTTGGGATGTGAATGACCCGGGGCTGGGATGTGTTTGGTGATACCGGACCCCAGAATTCGGCAAAAATGACCCAAAATCTCATCAAAAGCACCCAAAAAACCAAAAAAAAATTACTCCAGAACCACATCTAAAACTGCACAAAAAATACTTCAAAAACGCCCCAAAAACCACCCCAAAATCGCGCCAAAAATACCCAAAAAATGCGCCAAAACCACCTTAAAAATCCCCCAATTTACCCCAAAAATGTCCCCGTAAACACCCCAAAAACGCGCATTAAAAATGGATCAAAACCACCCCAAAAATCCCCCAAAATCCGCACCAAAAATATTCAAACCCGCTCAGAAATGACCCCAAAATCCACACCAAAAACACCTCGAAAATCTTCCCAAAAGTCCCCAAATTACCCCAAAATCACCTCAAAAATGTCCCCAAATTACCCCCAAAAAGTTCCCCAAACTTCACTAAAACCACTCAAAAAAACCCACAAATACTCCAAAACCACACCAAAAAAAGCCCCAAATCCACCCCAAAAAATACCCCAAAATCGTTCAAAAAATGTCCCCAAAATACCCCAAAACCACCTCGAAAATGTACCTGAGTTACCCCCAAAAATCACCCCAAAAATACCCCAAAACTACTCAAAAAAATAACCCCAAATCCACCCTAAAAATTACCCCAAAAAAGTCCCAAAATTACCCCCCAAAAAACCCCAAAAC
>NW_026631731.1:0-1164 GCF_030028575.1 Malurus melanocephalus
AAATGGAGACCCCCGGAACGGCTGGGGGCGGGGGGCATCGACGGGTACCTGGTGGAGTGGTGCCGGGAGGGGGGTGAGTCACCCCAAAATTGGGGGAAAAACCCCAAAATTGAGATAAAAAACCCAAAATTGAGGGGGAGCAAAAAAACCCGGGGAAATGATCCCAAAAATTGGGGAATTGATCCCAAAAATTGGGGGGCATCGATGGGTACCTGGTGGAGTGGTGCCGGGAGGGGGGTGAGTCACCCCAAAATTGGGGGAAAAAACCCAAAATTGAGGAGGAACAAAAAAAGCCCGGGGAAATTATCCCAAAAAATGGGGAAATTACCCCAAAAAATGGGGAAATGACCCCAAAAATTGGGAAAATGATCCCAAAAATCGGGGAAATTACCCCAAAACCCCAGGAAATGACCCCAAAAAACGGGGAAATTATCCCCAAAATTGGGAAAATGATCCCCAAAATTGGGGAAAAACCCCAAAATTGAGGGGAACCCAAAAATCCCGGGTAAATTATCCCAAAAATTGGGGAAATTATCCCAAAAATTGAGGAATTGACCCCAAAATCAGGGAAATGACCCCAAAAATTGGGGAATTGACCCCAAAATCAGGGAAATGACCCCAAAAATTGGGGAATTGACCCCAAAATCAGGGAAATGACCCCAAAAATTGGGGGGCATCGATGGGTACCTGGTGGAGTGGTGCCGGGAGGGGAGTGAGTGACCCCAAAATTGGGGAAAAAACCCCAAATTGAGAGAAAAACCCAAAATTGAGGGAAAAACCCCCAAAATTTGAGACAAAAAACCCCAAAATTGAGGGGGAAACCCTTCAAAAAAGCCCAAATCAGTGCCCCACAGCCCCATAACCCCACAATCCCGAGCTCCGCCACCCCAAATCACCCCATAAAACCCCATAAAATCCCATAAAACCCCATAAAATCCCATAAAACCCCATAAAATCCCAAATTTCCCAAAATCCCCGTTTTTCACCCCAGAATTGACCTGGACCGCGGCCAACACGGAGCTGGTGGAGCCCCAAATCACCCCATAAAAACCCCATAAAAACCCCAATCCAGAGCTCTCCAACCCCATAAAAACCCATAAAAACCCATAAAACCCCATAAAATCCCAAATTTCCCAAAATCCCCGTTTTTCGCCCCAGAATCGA
>NW_026631732.1:0-1192 GCF_030028575.1 Malurus melanocephalus
TGTGGCAGGACATGGCCACCACCCCCGTGGTGTCACCTGTCCCTTTCCCGTTCCCACAGGTGTGTGACAGCTCCGGGACCCCCCGGGACCGGCCCCGCGCCTCCCTCTCCACTTCAGACCCTTTTTTTGGGGCGTTTTCCTCTTTTTCCCTCATTTTCGTTCGGGAGCCGAACCTCGTTTTTTTTTTCCTTGGCTTTTGGGTTGTTTTCCCTGGTTTTTGGGGTTTTTTTCCCTCCCAGAAATTCGGGTTTTAAACCAGGACGGGGCTTTATTTTTCTATGGAGATGCAGCCTTGGCCCTGGCTCGTTTTGGGGACAAATCCCAGCTTTTTATTAATAATAATAATAATAAAAATAATAAAATGAACATAAATCCTAGGAAACCTCCTCGGGCTGGAGCTCCAACCTCTTAACCCTCCCCGTAACCAACCCGGAGCTTTTCCCTCTGTTTTGGGGTTGTTTTTTGGGGTTTGTTTTTGGGATTTTTTTTTTAAAGTCATGGTTACTCTCATGTCTTCTGTATATGTTGCACTGAAAGTTAATATTTAATGTTTTAATTTATTTTGCGTGGTTTAAATTAATTTTTGATTCCTATAAATATGTTCTTGTGATTGCCTGGTCTCTTTTTTTTTCCCTTTCTCTAAAAAACCCGGATTAGATTTATTGAAGTGACATAAAAAATGCGTTTTTTCCCAGAAAACTCGTGGTTTGGGGCTTTTTTTGGGGGGATTTTTGGGAAGGAGATGCTGGATGCCACAGCTGGGAGCTGGGAATATCCCCAGGGATGAGCTCAGCCCCATTTTCCTGTATTTTCACCCCAAATTTTCATGCCCTGATTCTCCAGTTTGAGGCTCAGCCCCATTTCCCGTATTTTCACCCCAAATTTTCATGCCCTGATACCCCAATTTTGAGCTCAGCTCCAATTTCCCGTATTTTCACCCCAAATTTTGAAGCCTCTTCCGTGGGATGGAAAATCCCATGGGATGGTGGAATGAAGAGCAGAGGGAGCAGCGGGATAAACAAGGGCAGGGATGGGAGGGTTTCGGACACTCCTGGGAGCTCCTTTTCCCCAAAACGCCCAAATTTCGCCCATTTATTCCTTTTGGGATGAATTCTCTTCTTTGATAAATTTGCTTTCTCCAGGTTTTTGTTCCAGTTGGTAGAATCCTGGAATCCCAGAATGGTTTGGGGTG
>NW_026631733.1:0-1164 GCF_030028575.1 Malurus melanocephalus
CCCGGTGTCCCCCAGGGGTGCAGTGTCCCCGTCCGTCCATCCCGCACGGCCGGGAGCTGGGTCCCAGCAGGTCCCAGTACAGTTTTGGGCAGCAGGCAGAGTTCCGCTGTGACCGTGGCTTCGTGCTCAAGGGCAGCGAGAGGGTGCAGTGCTCGTCGGAYGGGGCGTGGAGACCCCCGGTGCCCTACTGCGACCGCGGTGAGTGGAACACAGCGGGGATGGGAATTCCAGGAATTGGGAATGTGCCTGTGCTCAGTCTGTTTGTCCAGGCAGAATGAGAGGACTCAGCCCTGAGCTGCACCAAGGGAAATATGGGTTGGATATCAGGGAAAGGATTTTATGGGAAGAGTGATAAAGGAATGGGATGGTCTGCCCGGGGAGGGGGTGCAGTCACCACCCCTGGGGGTGTTCAACACAGATTGGATGTGGGGCTGGGGGCTGTGGGTTGGGTGAGGTGTTGGGGCAGGGGTTGGGCTGGAAGATCTTGAAGGTTTCTTCCAACCCTGGTGATTCTGTGACTCTGTGATGCTCTGACTCTGTGATTTTGTAACTCTTTGATTCTGTGATTCTCTGACTCTCTGACTCCGTGACTCTCTGACTCTGTGACTGTGATTCTGTAACTCTGTGATTCTCTGATTCTGTGATTTTGTAACTGTGATTCTGTGATTCTCTGACTCTCTGACTCTGTGATTCTGTGATTCTCTGATTCTGTGGTTCTGTGATTCTCTGATTCTATTACTCTCTGCTTCTGAGATTCATTCTCTGACTCTGTGATTCTCTGATTCTGTGACTGTGATTCTGTGATTCTCTGATTCTTTACTCTGTGATTCTCTGATTCTCTGATTCTGTGTTTCTGTGATTCTCTGATTCTGTTACTCTGTGATTCTGTGATTCTGTGATTCTGTGATTCTCTGATTCTCTGACTCTGTGACTGTGATTCTCTGATTCTGTGATTCTCTGATTCTGTGACTCTGTGATTCTGTGATTCTCTGATTCTCTGACTCTGATTCTCTGATTCTATTACTCTGTGATTCTCTGATTCTCTGATTCTCTGACTCCGTGACTCTGTGATTCTGAGATTCTCTGACTCTGTGATTCTGTCATTCTGTGAATTCCATCCGGGTTGGGGAAGAGGAGGGAGAACATCAGTGAGGAGAAAGCGCC
>NW_026631734.1:0-1224 GCF_030028575.1 Malurus melanocephalus
GATACTTCACAAATTTTTCCAGATGAGACCACATTTTGATTTATAGGTTTGCTGTGCAGTATTTACTGCATCAATCCCCATCTCAGTTCCTATGAAGCCTCACATCTTGTTTGAATTTTTTTTCTTAAAACTACAGCTGCATATGGTAGAGAAATCTGTCTTCATTGATACCCAGATTCCTTTCCTGGGTTGAGACAGTGAATGTATACCCCTGTCAGATGTACAAGCAGTTTAATTTATTTTTTTCCTCTCAGTATGCCTTACTTTGCATTTACTGGCATTGAACTTCATTTGCCCTCACATGGTTTAGTTAAGTCTCTTTGAAGTTCCTCACGGATCTCTCTGGTCTGTGCTTGCTAAATAACTTTGTGTCRTCTGCAAGTTTTGCTAACCTCAGTATTACACTCTTTCAAGATCATTAATACAGATTTCAAACACGAGATCTAATGCAGAACAATGAGGAGAGGCATCCCACTGTTCACCTTGTGCCACTGACTGTTTATTCCTTCCCTTTGTTTCCAGTCTTTCACCGGTTTTCAACCCATGTTTGTTGCACTCCATGAGCACATCAAATAAGTGAAACCATAAGCGTGGTTTAGCATCAGCATGCCCAGTTTTTCCCAATTCTTTGWATACAATTTGTGTGGTAAACAGAGTGTGGGTTTTTGTTTTTCCCTCTTTGTCCAAGAAATTCCCTCTTCTTGGAGGATTTATTTATTTATTAACTTTCAAACATCTCTAGAAATTCCATTTGGTAAACCTAAGCCTTGCCACTGTYTGAAGAAAAGAAAACCCATGTCTGCAGTTAGGTATTTGGTTCAATGTTTTCAGGAATTTTCAAATTTCTACTTATAGAAGGACTTTGTCATCTTTATCTCTGAGTAGCTGACATTTAGGGAACTACATACAAAGATATTTCATCACTTGCCTTTGTGAGAACATTACTGCTATCTCCAGAAACACCAGCATATGTGAAAGCACTTTTTTTTTTTTTTTTTTTTTTTTTATAAAAGATTAACCTTGATTATGCTCCCTATCTTAGGAGGAGAATATAAGATAAGACAGCTTTCAGCTAGGAAGGATGTCCCTCTCTTCACTATCTTCTGGATGATCAGGCCTGTGCTGCTTCACTGTCTGAAAGCTTCTTCCTCTAGTTTATTGTGTACATCAGACTCATAAAAGTGACTCCTGCACCATGGATACTCCCCAAAATGAATATGAAAC
>NW_026631735.1:0-1105 GCF_030028575.1 Malurus melanocephalus
GGGAAAAAAAGGGGAAAAAAGGGGGAAGGTGGGGGAGGGGCGGGGTGGGATTTGGGGGCGTGGGGGAGGGGTTTGGGCGCCCCTCCCCCCTCAGATGAGATCGGCCACGTTGAGCGGCATCTCCTCGATGGCCGTGTTGTAAAATGTCTCGATGTCCCTCAGCGTCCGTTTGTCCTCTTCTGTCACCATATTGATGGCCACGCCCTTCCGGCCGAAGCGGCCCCCGCGGCCAATCCTGGAGAGGGGGGAGGGGCGGGGAAAAATGGGGGAGGGGTGGGAAAAAATGGGGGAGGGGCGTTAGAGATCAAAAACGCAAAAAATCCCGGGAAAATCGGGGTTAAAATGGGAAAATTTGGGGGAAATGGAGCCCCTCCCCCACCAATAATGGAGCCCCTCCCCCACCCTTCATCCATCATCTTTAATTTATTCCAAAATTTCAGCCCAAAAATTTGGGATTTTCCCCCATTTTTTCTTCCCCTTCCCCACATTTTTAGCCCAGAAAATGGGGGAGGGGCGAGAAAAAATGGGGGAGGGGCGTTAGAAATGGTAAATGCAAAAAATCCCAGGAAAATCGGGGTTAAAATGGGAAAATTTGGGATTTTTCCCCATCTTTTCTGCCCCTCCCCCACATTTTTACCCCAAAGAATGGGGGAGGGGCGAGAAAAAATGGGGGAGGGGCGTTAGAGATCAAAAACACAAAAAATCCCGGGAAAATCGGGGTTAAAATGGGAAAATTTGGGATTTTTTCCAATCTTCATTTCCCCTCCCCCACATTTTTACCCCAAAAAATGGGGGAGGGGCGAGAAAAAATGGGGGAGGGGCGTTAAAAATGATAAATGAAAAAAAAACTGGAAAAATCGGGGTTAAAATGGGAAAAATTGGGATTTTTCCCCATCTTTTCTTCCCCTCCCCCACGTTTTTACCCCAAAGAATGGGGGAGGGGCGAAAAAAAATGGGGGAGGGGCGTTAGAAATGGTAAATGAAAAAAATCCCGGGAAAATCTGGGTTAAAATGGGAAAATTTGGGGGATTTTATGGAAAAAATGGAGCCCCTCCCCCACCCTTTTTAGCCCCTCCCCCACCCATGTAAATTTCATAATTTTTTT
>NW_026631736.1:0-1191 GCF_030028575.1 Malurus melanocephalus
CTTCCCAGAAGCAAAGCAAAATGTGTTTTTTTTTTCTGTGAGCACAGCATTCCCCTGCCATGTTTTTGTTTGCACCAAGCTTTTACATATCACAGATTCTGTGAACAGAAATGGTTGGGGAGTTCAATTTGCTGCTCATAGTAAAGGTTTGCTCACTCTCTTCCCTCCTACTACTGCCAGAATTTCCCTTGGGGTTCTGTGCTGTACAGGTGAGATGTTGGAAGATGAAAAGATGCTGCAGGTACCAAGATGTTCCTGAAGAAGCAAACCCTTCCCAAAAGCAAAGCAAAATGTATTTTTTTCTGTGAGCACAGCATTCCTCTGCCATGTTTTTATTTGCACCAAGCTCTTCCATATCACAGATTCTGTGAGCAGAAATGGTTGGGGAGTTCAATTTGCTGCTGGTAATGAAGGTTTTCAGCTTCTCACCCTCTTCCCTCCTACTGCTGCCTGAATTTCCCTTTGGATTCTGTGCTGTACAGATGAGATACCAATAGATGAAAAGGTGCTGCAGGTACCAAGATGTTACTGAAGAAGCAAAGCAAAATGTGGTTTTTTTTCTGTGAACACAGCATTCCTCTGCCATGTTTTTGTTTGCACCAAGCTCTTCCATAGCACAGATTCTGTGAACAGAAATGGCTGGGGAGTTCAATTTGCTGTTGATAGTAAAGGTTCTCAGCTTCTCACCCTCTTTCCTCCTACTACTGCCTGAATTTCCCTTGGGGTTCTGTGCTGTACAGATGAGATTGAGATGCTGGTAGATGAAAATCTCATCTGTACAGATGAGATGTTGGTAGATGAAAAGGTACTGCAGGTACCAAGATGTTACTGAAGAAGCAAAGCCCTCCCAGAAGCAAAGCAAAATGTATTTTTTTCTGTGAGCACAGCATTCCTCTGCCATGTTTTTATTTGCACCAAACTCTTCCAATCACAGATTCTGTGAACAGAAATGGTTGGGGAGTTCAATTTGCTGCTGGTAGTAAATGTTTTTAGCTTCTCACCCTCTTTCTTCCTACTACTACCAGAATTTCCCTTGGGGCTCTGTGCTGTGCAGATGAGATGCCAATAGATGAAAATCTCATCTGTACAGATGAGATGTTGGTGGATGAAAAGGTGCTGCAGGTACCAATATGTTACTGAAGAAGCAAAGCCTTCCTAGAAGCAAAGCAAAATGTGTTTTTTTTTTTTTTT
>NW_026631737.1:0-1173 GCF_030028575.1 Malurus melanocephalus
ATCCTCCTGGCAGCCCAGCCAGCCTGGCTCCTGTCACACTGGGGGTGACACTGCAGGTGACACTGCAGGTGACAGCAGCTCCTCACCGACCGCCCAGCTTGGGGAGCTCGGGGCTCAAACATCACTGACCCTTCCATTTTTGTGTTTGTATTTAGAATTAACAATTTCAATTCTTCTATTATTACTTATAATTCTATTATTATATTTTATACATTCTACATTATTATATTAATAACTGAATATATTACAAATAATAAATATTATTCTAATTACTGCAGGTGACACCAGTTCCTCACTGACCGCCCGGCTTGGGGCTCAAACATCACTGACCCTTTCATTTTTGTGTTTATATTTAGAATTAAAAATTACAATTACTTTATTATTACTCATTATTCTGTTATTATATTTTATACATTTTACATTATTATTTATAATATATGCTGTTATTGAGTATTATTCTAATTACTGCAGGTGACAGCAGCTCCTCACCGACCGCCCGGCTTGGGGAGCTCGGGGCTCAAACATCACCGACCCTTTAACTTTTGTGTTTGTATTTAGAATGAAAAATTCCAATTCTTCTGTCTCTATTTACTATTATATTTTTATATTTTACGTCTTCTACATTATTTATAATACATTCTGTTATTATATATTATTCTAATTACTGCAGGTGACAGCAGCTCCTCACCGACCGCCCGGCTTGGGGAGCTCGGGGCTCAAACATCACTGACCCTTTCATTTTTGTGTTTAAATTTAGAATTAAAAAGTCCAATTCTTCTATTATTACTATTTTATACATTCTACATTATTATTTATAATATATTCTGTTATTATATATTATTCTAATTACTGCAGGTGACAGCAGCTCCTCACCGACCGCCCAGCTTGGGGAGCTCGGGGCTCAAACATCACTGACCCTTTCATTTTTGTGTTTATATTTAGAATTAACAATTTCAATTCTTCTATTATTACTTATAATTCTATTATTATATTTTATATATTCTACATTATTATTTATAATATATTCTGTTATTATTCTAATTACTGCAGGTGACAGCAGCTCCTCACCGACCGCCAGCTTGGGGCTCAAATACCATCAACCCTTTCATTTTTCTGTTTTAATTTAGGATTAAAAATTCTAATTCTTCCCTTATTATTCTATTATTATACATT
>NW_026631738.1:0-1190 GCF_030028575.1 Malurus melanocephalus
TCTTCCTCACAGCCTCCTCCTCCTCCATCTGACCAAGGTTTGGGAATGGGAAAATCCTGCTTTAGTGGAAAAACAAAGGATGAGCATATTGACTCTGAATGTGTCCATGCTCAAGTCCATCTCTAGAAGGCACCAGGCATCTGCTGTCCAGAGAAACCTCCCAAACACCAAGATTCAGCCTCAAAAAGTCCTCCCAGGAGTTCCCTGCCTATGATCTCTACCCTTTGGTGTTCAGCGCTTCCCCCCTGTCCACACTGCTGAGGGTCCCATGTGTTTTCGGGCTCCCCCTCTCTCCTTCATTCTTACCCTCCCCAGGCTGCTGGGAGTCCCAGGAATCCAAGAAGTTCCCTCTATTCAGTCTCCCCACTTAGGGATGCTGGGGATTGTTGGAGTCGTGGGGTTCCTTCACATTTTATTCTCTGCTTCGGGACACAGGGGGTCCAAGGAGTTCCCCCTCCCCGTCTCCAGACTGTTGAGGGTCCCGAGAATCGTCTGTCTCCGAGCTCCCCACTTGCAAGTCCTGGGGGACACAGGGCTCTGCTTCTTCACATTGCCGGGGATGTCCTCATCCCGGTATTGCCCCGCTCCTTTTGTCCCACACTGGAGTTTCCTGAAGTTGCTCCCTCTGGCTCTCCCAGAGGGTCCCACATTCCCCTTTGCTCCAGGCTGGAGGTGGAGGTGCCTCACCCGGTGTCCAAGTTTCAAAGCAAACCAGCAGGGAAATTATACCCACGAAAATATATTGCAAGAGATTCTAAGTCAGAACTACAATTTAATTTAAAAAATAAGTTAAAGGCAATAATACAGAAACAACAACAGCTTAAACTGACAGAGCCAGAATACAACCTGACCTACTGTTGGGCAGGGTGGTGCCTGCAGTCCCGTTGGAATGATGGATGTGCTCTCGTTGAAGCAGTGATCATGAAGACAGGTCGAGTCCGTCTCTGAAGGTCCAGTAGTGGTTCTCAAGCTCCTCTCCTCTGGGAATGCAGTGGAAGAAGTGTCCCAGTGTTCCAGAGCCTCAGTTTATATGCYRSWAGGGATRTCCDGTTCCTSCTCTCTGKVTGGGGCATCTCACAATGGGATGATATAATTCTATGAGTCATTCCCACAGACCTTGATGGCCCAAGAGCAGAGACAGCCCCCCTGGAGGGTGTTATCAGGGCTGAGTCATGCTGAGAATAAAGAGC